>NC_045987.1:29239418-29529683 GCF_010909765.2 Amblyraja radiata
TCCCCACTCACACCTTCACTCTCCACTCACACCTTCACTCTCCACTCCCGAATACTCCCCACCCCCTCCCCCTCCCCTCACTCTAACCCCACGATCACCATCCACTCACGCTTCTTTCCTCTGTGCTCCACTCAGGCTCGGTAGCGTCACAGAGACTGGCCGACATGCAGCCGATGGTCCTCTCTCTCGCCCTCACCGTCATCCTCTCGGCCTTGTTCTCTCTCGCCGCCGCCATCCCGGTTCCGGAGGTTCAATACCTGACGTTCGTTCTGTTCATGATCATGCGATCCTTCCTGTTCGGGGGGCTCACCGCGTTCATCGCCATTACGTAAGTTGTGTCCGCCCGGATTAGTATCAAGGGTTAAGAGTGTTTAATTCTCATGTGCATCCAAACAGGTAAAAAAAACTATTCTACTTTGCAACAGCCCAAATAGAGTGGTAGAACGTAGAAACAGGCCCTTCGGCCCAACTCGCCCACAACGGCCAATATGCCCCAGCTACACTGGTCCTACCTGCCCGTGTTTGATCCATATCCTTCTAAACCTGGTCAATCCATCTACCTGTCTAACTGTTTCTTAAACGTTGGTATAGACCCAGCCTCAACTACCTCCTCTGGCAGCTTGTTCCATACACCCACCTTTGTGTGAAAAAGGTTCCCATCAGATAATTAATAAATCTTTCTCATTCACCATAAACTGATGTTGGTTGGCCGGTGTGGGCAAGTTGGGACGAAGGGCTTGTTTTCACACTGTTTCATTCACCGACTCCATGTCCTCTGGTCCTGGATTCACCTACTCTG
Organism: Amblyraja radiata; assembly: GCF_010909765.2. Lineage (NCBI taxonomy): Eukaryota > Metazoa > Chordata > Chondrichthyes > Rajiformes > Rajidae > Amblyraja > Amblyraja radiata. Next base: position 29,240,218 of record NC_045987.1, read on the forward strand.
GGCAAGAGACTCTGTGCATATACCAGATCTATTCCTCTCATGATTTTATACACCTCCATAAGGTCACCCCTCATCCTCCTGCGCTCCAAGGAAGAGAGTCCCCGCCGACTCGATATGCTGAAACCATCTTGTCCTGGCAACATCCCTGTAAATCGTCTCTGTATCCTTTCCAGCTCGACAACGTCTTTCCTATAGCATGGCGCCCAGAACGGATCAAGATACTCTAAATGCGGCCTCACCACCATTTTATACAACTGCAACATGACTTCCCAACGTTTATACTCAGTGCTCTGACTGATGGAGGACAATGCGCCAAAAGCCTTTATGATCACTTTATCTACCTGCGATTCCATCTTCAAGGAACCATGCATCTGCACTCCTAGATCCCTCTACTCTCCGACACTCCCCAAAACACGACCATTCACTGTGTAGGTCCTGCCCATGTTAGACTTCCATAAATGCAACACGTCACATTTCTCTGTATTAAATTCCATCAACCGTTCTTCAGCCCACTTGGCCAATCGATCTATATTCTGCTGCTATGTTTCAGATCTCTTCACTATCTGCAAAACCACCCGATTTTGTATCATCAGTAAACTTGCTAATGTTTCCATATATTTTCTCATCCAAATCATTGATGTAGATGACAAGCTGTAACGGGCCCATCACCGAACCCTGAAGCACTCCACCAGTCACAGTCCTCCAGTCAGAGAAGCAACCTTCCACCATCAATCTCTGCTTCCTTCCATGAAGCAACATTTCTATCCATTCAGCTATCTCTCATTGGATCCTATCCAAATCTAAACTAAACTAAACGAAACAGAACCAAACAAAACTGAACATAATAATACAAACACAATTTTAGTAAATAGAAAAAACAACATTCAGGCCAATCAAGACGAAAGCCTGACGTCCCCATTGCAAAACAAGACAGTTCGTTTGTCCAAGTTTAGTTGGTATTCGTAGTTTTCAATAGGATGATAATTAAGATAAATTCACTAAATTAATAACCACAATACAAATGCAGAATATTCATAGTCCTTGGTGCATCCAAAGGCACGCCAAAGATGTTCACATTTGAGGCTGGTGTTCGTGAACCTGGAGCTCACGGTTTATCAGACACCTGTACATTCTCCCTGATTGCAGGAGTGACGTGTGTTTAATCCCTTGATGATGCTGGCTGCACTTTTGAGGGAGCGCCACTCTCTGCGTGGCGGGTGTCTGGAACGCGCTACCGGTGGCATGGTGGCGCAACGATAGAGTTGCTGCATTACAGCGCCAGAGACCCGGGTTCAATCCCGACTACGGGATTGACTACGGGACCAGAGGGTGTGGAGAGGGCGCAGAACGTGCTCCACTAGGGTTGCTTCTTGGATCCGATACCCATAGCTACAATGAGGATTTGGAAATACATGGACTGTTCTCTGGAATGCCGGAGATTGAGGGGAGATCTGATAGAAGTGTATGAAGTTATGAGCGGCATGGGTGGGGTAGAGTCAGTGCCGATTTACGTATAAGCTAAACAAGCTATAGCTTAGGGCCCCCACTTTCTAGGGGCCCCCCGAAAAAATTGAAAAAAAACGGGGTGTACATTTCCAAAATATAAGCGCCTTGCACATGCGCACAACCACGGCCAGCACATCATCGGCCGTCCTGCGCATGCGCACTGCAACGGCAACTGGTCGACGCTGGGCGCTTTCTCTCTCGCTTTGAATTGTGGGAGATTTGGCCGCCATGGCTGTCCGGTCGCTGGGGGCCTCACAAGTGGAACAGCTCTTCATCTAAATCCGGCACTGGGTAGAGTCAGAACCTTTTCCCAAAGCGGAAATGTCAAAGATATGGAAGTATCGCTGTAAGTGAGAGGGACACAGTTTAAAGGAGATGTGCGGGCCAAGACATTTTTTTACACAAATGGTGCTGCGATCACGGAATCGGCCGCTGCTGTGGTAACAGCTGCAGTTACGATGGTGGCGTATAAGAGGCTTTTAGATAAGGCACACGTATCTACAGGAAATTGAGAGGTATGGATTACTTGAAGGCACATGAGAACAGTTTATAACATCTACAGTAAAATTTAGAACATAGAATAGTCCTTCAGCCCACAATTTCTGTGCCACACATAAAGCCAAGTCCAACATATCCATGTGCACGATCCATGAGCAGCCATTGCTTTCATATCCACGTGCCTATTCAAAATCCTGGGGCATGTCACGATTGTATATGTCTCCACCACTCCCGGCAGCTCCTTCCAGGCACTTTGCACATTCTGTATAAAATACCAGCCTACAGATATATAACCTGCCCCATTTTACCTTAAAGCTGTCCTCTAGTATTTGATAGTTCCATCCCGGGAAAATGGTTCTGCTTGTCTAGCCTGTCTATATCTCTGATAATTGTATATATTTCCATCAGGTTTTCTCTAAATGTCTGGCGTTCCAGATAAAACAGTACAAGTTTGTCCAAACTCTCCTTGTACCGAATACCCCCCTTGTACCGAATACCCCCCCCCCTTTCTCTGTGTCCTTCCCAAAGCCTCTACACCCTTCTTTTCATGAGGTAAACTGAACTGTACACAATACTTTAAATGCATTTTATAAATAGTTATCATGGCATTATGTTCGGCACAAACTTTGTGGGTGGAAGTGCCTGTTCCGGGGCTGTACTTTCCTATGTTGCGTGTTCTGTGATCTCATGGGGGTGACACACATGTCACGTGGGCCAGAAACAACCACATGGTTAGTGCGATTGGACTGTTATGGTGATATCCATTGCGCACAATCACGCGGACACTTCCTTTCCTCTCGCTAGGTTCCCTCCATGCCACTTTGGGAAACTCTACGGGACAACACGGGCGGTGGCGGCCATCGTTTCCCTGCTGCAATATCCTCTCTTCATCATCGTTAATGGTCCCTTGCAGGACGATCCATTGTACGTAAGTACCGGAGGCCTGTGAGCTTGGAATTGGACCCTGACTGATGCGAGGGGTGGTGCAATTTTGGATATTAAAGCAGGGCAGGGCTGACACTGTAAATGGTAGAACCCTGGAGAGAGTTGCAGAACAAGAAAGTCTGGCGTGCAGGAGCACAGTTACCTGAAAGTGGCGAGTCATGTTTCAAATTGCATTTTTGGTTTAGATTTATTATTATCCATTCTAACTTGGTCCAGTGAAAAATGTTGTTTTGCATGCAATCCAAAAAGAATAGGCAGACACAAATACAATCACGCCAACTCAAATACGGCAGATTGCAGATAATCCTTTAAGCCAGTTCGGTATTCCGAGAAGAAACGCCAACTGCTGCTCAACTCTGCCTGTCCCTCCGGTTTAATCGACAGCCCTGGACTGACGGGATACCGGCCTGGAGCAGTGAAGCTAGCATTTTCTCACCGCGCAGGCTGCAAGCCCGGGTCGCCACCACAACGGCTGGCGCCCCGCCAGTCCATGGCCGCCGGTCAACCCGGCAGGACAGGCAGAGCCGAGCCAGAGCCAGGCCAAGGCCACCCCGGACAGGGACGGAACACCCGGGAGGGGACGGGGATGTCCCAGCAGCAACTCAATGGTGCCTGCAGCGCCAGAGGCACGGACCCGATCCCGACCATGGACGAAATGCAAGTTTACACCCATGCAGCAGCACAGCCACAAAGAATGTTTATCGCGAGTGACCCATGACCTGGGCATGTGCAGTCGGAATACCGAACTCACTTAATGTAGCCCAGCAGTTCCATCGACGATGTCCACAAAGAGCTAGAGGTGACCCGGACATTACAATAGATGATGACAGACTGTTCCAAATCCTGATAACAGAGGTGATTTCTTAGTCTACTGGTGTGCGCTTTCAAAAGTCTGTACTTTCTGTCGAACAGCAGCCGGGAGAAGAAGGAAGCAGTTGATTATAGGTACACAAAATTGCTGGAGAAACTCAGCGGGTGCAGCAGCATCTATGGAGCGAAGGAAATAGGCGACGTTTCGGGCCGAAACCCTTCTTCAGACTGATGGGGGGTGGGGGGGAGAAGGAAGGAAAAAGGGAGGAGGAGGAGCCCGAGGGCGGGGGGATGGGAGGAGACAGCTCGAGGGTTAAGGAAGAGGAGGAGACAGCAAGGGCTAGTAAAATTGGGAGAATTCAACGATTTGAGACGTTCTTCATACGTGGCACCCTTTCACACTTGGTGGGTAATCCGTATCTGGAATGAGCTGCTAGAGAAAGCTATAGAAGCGGATGCAATTACTTACGAAACACATTTGCTCAGATATATGGATAACAAGGTTTGATGAACGGAAATTTGGATAGGATAGTTTTAAGTCAATATGGGCCAAATGCAGATAAATGGAACAAGCGCAGAATGCCAATTTTGTCGACAAGGTGTTCCTGCTCTGTACAGCTATTTGACACCCCTGTAACCTAGTCAACTAACAATGGTACTAAGCGATGGATGGAAATACAATACTCAAAACATTAAACTATAGCCAATTGCGAGGCACAGCATTTTACCGACGGCGTGAAGGCTTTGAAAAGGTGGCTAAGAAATGACTGGACGTGTCTGTGGACATACCCGATTATCTAACGTCGTTCTCCTGAGAGTGGGGATGGATCAATGGCTAGACAAACGTAGACCAAACCATAGGAATGTTTACCCCAACTATATTGGGAGGCACGGATTTCTGTGCCAATGTCGGTGGATGGAGGGATCAGAAAGATCGAAGGCGAGAGACAGAGGAAGCACGGCTTGTGGGCTTTAGTTACATGGAGCTATGGCAAAGGCTGGGACTTTTGTCTTTGGAGTATAGGAGACGATAGATGACCAAGATTCAAAGGTGTGCAAGATCATGAGAGACACAGATAAAGTGAACGATCACAATCTGTTTTCCCTAGGGTAAGGAGCATAGGTTTACAGTGAGAGGGGCAGATTGAATGGGGGCTTCACTCAGGCGATATTTACACTTGGTGTTGTCTGTATCTGGATTGAGCTGCCAGCAGAATTTATAGGAGCCGACACAATTGGGACTTTGGACAGGTGTACGGAGGGGAAAGGTTGAGGAAGATGTGGGCTAATTGCAAGCAAATGGGTCTAGCTTATGATGATAGTAATGTGGACCGAAGAGCCTATTGGGTGACGATGACACTAACCTGGGAGACATGGGGAAATGTTCACCAGGAGAAGGAGTGGTGCTCATTTGGAGGCATCCACCTGATGGAGTTATTGGGACAGATTGTACAGGACTTTCAGAAATAAAGCAGGCAAATCCCTGGACGTGATAGCTATGTTCAACCATGCAAACTATGTTTGGTGTTAACAGTTTGCGCAAAGCATTTGCAGCATAAAGCGGAGGATACAGTGTTAAGGTGAGAGGGGTAAAGTTTAAAGGAGATGTGCGGGGTAGGTTTCATTTTGTGCACAGAGAGTGGAGATACATGTGAAGATACAGTGAATGGATGGAAATGGATCATGTGCTGGCAGAGGAGATCAATTTAGCTTCTCATCACAACCAGTAAATGGACGGTGCTGAGAGGTGTCAGCGGTGTAACCCGATGTGGGCTCTAGGCTGTGCTCTGCCCTTAGACTGACCGTCTCTCTCTTCATTAACTCCATTCTGACTTAGATGAACATCGCATTTATCGTTCTGGTATCCCTGGCCTTTGTCCACCCAATCAACGTCTACATCTACTGCCAGCGGGCCAAGCAGCAGAGGGGAGTGTCAAACCGGGGATAGGGCGAGAGAGAAAGTGAGATATCGAGGAAGATGGGAAAGACTGGGTCGGGAGTTGCGGGAGCGATTCAGTGGGAATATTTTGCAACCAAAAGACCCTGGAATCTTGAAGAAACACAAAATGCGAAACAACTCAGCGGGTCAGGCGGCATCGGTGGAGGGAATGGATTGGCGAATTTTCGGGGACCAGAAATGCTGCAAGAAAACGCTTGCGAACTATAGATCTATCATCTCTGGTGGGTACATTATTGGAGAGGATTCTGTGCGGAAAGATATACCGTGCATTCAGAAAATTTTCAGACCCCTTCACTTTTTCCACATTTTGTTACGTTACAACCTTATTTGTAAATTGATTAAATTCATTTTTTTTAAATCATTAATCTACACACAATACCCTAGAATGAAGAAGCGAAAACAGGTGTTTGGAAATTTTGTGCGAAGTAATTAAAAATAAATAACTGAAATATCGTATTTACATAAGTATTAAGACCCTTTACTCAGTACTTTGTTGAGGCACCTTTGGCAGCGATTACAGCCTCAAGACTTCTTGGGTATGACGCTACAAGCTTGGCACACCCATATTTGGGTAATTTCTCCCATTCTTCTCTGCAGATCCTCTCGAGCTCTGTCAGGTTGGATGGGGAGCGTCAATGCACAGCTATTTTCAGGTCCAGAGATGTTCGACCGGGTTCAAGTCCGGGCTCTGGCTGATCACCCTCCAATGACTCACCCTCATCTCTAGGGGGGAAGGCGATAATTTCTAAAAGACTGTCTTCTCTGTCTGGGTGGCCGTCTTATTCGCCTAGGTTTGGGTGGTTCGTAAACTGGTTCTGGCACTTGTTCTTTCTCTCGGGACGGGAATACAGGTGGTAATTTCTTAGTCTTACTCCTTGTACCGAGTGTCTGTTAGTGCCGGGGCTGTTGGGGTCAAGGGACTCTGTGCTGTTGCTGCTGCAGTGGAAGCAGGTGATGCTACAAGATCACTATCCGCATGGGGTGTGGGTGGTGCTGCAGGCACAGGAAGTCTGTGAGGCACATAAGGTGCAGCAGGTGGGGGTGATACATAGGGTGCACAAGAGGCATAATGTGGGGGCTGCAACCCTCTGTTAATATGGATACTCCCCCAATCTTCCAGATATTCCTCGTCTCTCCCATCCAAACCAAAGCCAACCAACGAGTCTCTGAACTATAATTCCACAAGTGCCACCTTTCCATCAGGAGTCCACTAGTCTCTCGTTCCTTATATTCTCTATAGGCACATCCACATTCCTTTTTGAAATGTATCTAAGGGTTTATTTATTTTAAACTAAATAGTGGGGTGGGGGGATTGACAAATTGGGAGTATACAGATGGAGTTAAAGGGGAAGTGAGTACAGGAAAAGTTCATTGTGAGCGGTGTGAGAGGGGAAGTGAATACCGAAGTCAAAGTGTTGTATATGAATGCGCGAAGTATAAGAAATAAAGTGGACGAGGTTGAGGCTCAGTTAGAAATTGCCAAGTATGATGTTGTCGGAATTACAGAGACATGGCTGCAAGAGGGCCAGGGCTGGGAACTGAATATTCATAGGTATACCTCCTATCGAAAAGACAGACAGGTGGGCAGAGAGGGTGGGGGTAGCTCTGTTGGTGAGGAATGAAATTCAGCCCCTTGCAAGGGGTGACATTGAAACAGGAGATGTGGAGTCAGTATGGATAGAACTAAGGAATTGTAAGGGTAAAAAGACTCTAATCGGACTTATCTACAGCTCCCAAACAGTAGCCTGGATATAGGGTGCAAGTTGAATCAAGAGTTAAAATTGGCATGTAGTAAAGGTAATGCTACGGTTGTTGTGGGAGATGTGGGAAAATCACATTGGTACTGGACCCCAAGAAAGGGAGTTTGTGGAGTGCCTCTGTGATGGATTCATAGAGCAGCTTGTATTGGAACCTATCAGGGAGAAGGCAATTCTTGATTTAGTGTTGTGTAATGAACCAGATTTGATAAGGGAACTGGAGGTTAAGGAGCCATTAGGAGGTAGTGACCAGAATATGGTAAGTTTTAACATACAAATTGAGAGGGAGAAGGATAAATCGGAGGTGTCAGTATTACAGTTGTACAAAGGGGACTATGGAGCCATGAGGGAGGAGCTGGCCAAAGTTGACTGGAAAGATACCCTAGCAGGGATGACAGTGGAACAACAATGGCAGGTATTTCTGGGAATAATACAGAAGGTGCAGAATCAGTTCATTCCAAAGAAGAAGAAAGATTCCAAGGGGAGTAAGGGGCGACCGTGGCTGACAAGTGAAGTCATGGACAGTATAAAAATAAAATAGAAGTACAATGTAGCAAAGAGTAGTGTGAAGTAAGAGGATTGGGTAATGTTTAAAGAGGGTTACTTGGACAGGTTGGGTGAGTGGGCAGATGCAGTTTAATGTGGATAAATGTGAAGTTATCCACTGGTAGCAAAAACAGGAAGGCAGATTATTATTTAAATAGTGTCAAGTTGGGAAAAGGGGAAGTACAATGGGATCTGGGAGTCCTTTTTCATCAGTCAATGGAAATAAGCTTGCAGGTATGGCAGGCAGTGAAAAAAGCGAATGGCATGTTGGCCTTCATAACAAGAGGAGTTAAGTATAGGAGCAAATTCTGCAGTAGTACAGGGCCCTAGCGAGACCACACCTGGAGTATTATGTGCAATTTTGTTCCCCTAATTTGAGGAAAGACATTCTTGTTATTGAGGGAGTGCAGTGTAGGTTTACAAGGTTAATTCCCGGGCTGGCGGGTCTGTCATATGCTGAGAGAATGGAGCGGCTGGGCTTGTATACTATGGAATTTAGGATGAGAGGGGATCTTATTGAAACATATAATATTATTAACATGTTCCCGATGTTGGGGTAGTCCAGAACCAGGGGCCACAGTTTAAGAATAAGGAGTAAGCCATTTAGAACGGAGACGAGAAAACACTTTTTCACACAGTGGTGAGTCTGTGGAATTCTCTGTCTCAGAGGGCGGTGGAGGCAGGTTCTCTGGATGCTTTCAAGAGAGAGCTAGATAGGGCTCTTAAAAATAGCTGTGTCAGGGAATATGGGGAGAAGGCAGGAATGGGGTACTGATTGGGGATTATCAGCCATGATCACATTGAATGGCTGTGCTGGCTCGAAGGGCTGAATGGACTAGTCCTGCACCTATTGTCTATTGTTTATTGTCTATTATTTCCTTCATCATCTTGATATATCTCACGTCCTCCAGGGCCACAACTCACTACCTCACTTTTTGTTCAATGTTCCTGAAAAATGTTTTAATATTTCCGCCTCCTTGGGGAACTTACTGCAAAGAACCTGAAGTAGGCTCTCGGGGTCTGTCACCGTATCGATTTGGTTTCCCATTATGAAATTACAATAGAGGCAATAGATCAGGCTATTCACACTGCAATGGCAAAATTCCTAGCACTTAACAGGTCTACTCACAAAACAATGGGAAAAGTTTTCTAACACACTGATAAGTTTCACGCAGAACATAGGCGAATATTCCTAACATATAGCAAGTCTCACACACAAAACCAAAGACCTTATAGCAGAGCAAGATGGGTTACTCTCACGCAAACGTGTAGTACGCTCATGGGCGGATTCATGGGTGATTATAGAACCCATTTTATCAGCCATCTTGCTCCGCCATCTTGCTCCCGGCCAAAGATCGGATCTTTGTTTCCGCAGCGGGGAGAGGGAGTGTGGGGCCCGGGGAGAGGGAGTGTGGGGCCCGGGGCAGCGGGGAGAGGGAGTGCGCGGCCCGGGGCAGCGGGGAGAGGGAGTGTGGGGCCCGGGGAGAGGGGAGTGTGCGGCCCGGGGAGAGGGAGTGTGGGGCCCGGGGAGAGGGAGTGTGGGGCCCGGGGAGAGGGAGTGTGGGGCCCGGGGCAGCGGGGAGAGGGAGTGTGGGGCCCGGGGAGAGAGAGTGTGCGGCCCGGGGAGAGGGAGTGTGGGGCCCGGGGAGAGGGAGTGTGGGGCCCGGGGAGAGAGAGTGTGGGGCCCGGGGAGAGAGAGTGTGCGGCCCGGGGAGAGGGAGTGTGGGGCCCGGGGAGAGGGAGTGTGGGGCCCGGGGAGAGAGAGTGTGCGGCCCGGGGAGAGGGAGTGTGGGGCCCGGGGCAGCGGGGAGAGGGGCATAGGAGGGGGGGGAGAAATTGTAGTGTGGGGGCAGGCGAGGGAATGCCGGGGGGGAGGGGGGTGAGAGTTGAGGGGGGGATAAGGCCTAGTGTGTGTGAAGTTGCGGGGAGGTTTACAATGTTTCTTATTTAATGTCCCTTGTCTAGTCTGAAATAAAGTTCATCATTCGATCAGAAAAAATATCATTGTGTGTGTTATATGATTCTATACATTTATATCACATTCATGTATGTGTGTTTATAAATATTTTATTCTTTAACAAGAATTAACAGAATTATGAACTAACAGAATTATGAATCTAACCCTATATCACACACAAAAACTTCCCCCGCAATGTCAATTACCCTGCGAGTCGGGTCGGTTCCGGTTACTACAAAATCAACTCAAACACTGGTTGTGAGCCATTTAAAAAGAAATGATTTAAAAAACATTAAAAAAGACAATTACCAGAGTCAAACTTTATTCTTGACAAGAAGTATGAACTGACAGAATTATGAATCTAACCCTATAATCACACACACACAAACTGTTGCCCCGCAACATTGATTACACTGCGAGTCGGGTCGGGTCGGGTCAGGTAGGCTCCGGTTACTAAAATGGGCGGGTTAAAATGCCCAGGATCCCATCCGTAGCGTACTACACGTCAGTCCATTGTATTTCGCAGGAGTAGCCCATCTTGCTCTGCTCTAAGATCTTTGCACAAAACTCTCCTTTCAAATGGGCACCCAAGAACCTTCCACACAAATCTCACACACAGAGATCACACAAGATTTTAAAGTGTTAAATTAAAACGGTAAACACGCTTCGACTCAAGGTGGGGACCACCTTATCAAAGGAACAAGCAAACACAATGCAGCAGCAAACCACCTGCACCTGGATTCAAACAAAAGCAAATAAAGTTGTAGCACGCAAGCAAAATTACTCTCAAACAAGAAAAAATATAGTTAAGAACTAGCTTTGGTCTCCTAATCTGAGGAAAGACGTTCTTGCCATAGAGGGAGTACAGGGAGAAGGTTCACCAGACTGATTCCTGGGATGTCAGGACTTTCATATGAAGAAAGACTGGATAGACACGGTTTGTACTCGCTAGAATTTAGAAGATTGAGGGGGGAATCTTATAGAAACGTACAAAATTCTTAAGGGGTTGGACAGGCTAGATGCAGGAAGATTGTTCCCGATGTTGGGGAAGTCCAGAACAAGGGGTCACAGTTTAAGGATAAAGGGGAAATCTTTTAGGACCGAGATGAGGAAAACTTTTTTCACACAGAGAGTGGTGAATCTGTGGAATTCTCTCCCGCAGAAGGTAGTTGAGGCCAGTTCATTGGCTATATTTAAGAGGGAGTTAGATGTGGCCCTTGTGGCTAAAGGGATCAGGGGGTATGGAGAGAAGGCAGGTACAGGATACTGAGTTGGATGATCAGCCATGATCATATTGAATGGCGGTGCAGGCTCGAAGGGCCGAATGGCCTACTCCTGCACCTATATTATATGTTTCTATGTTTCTATGATACACAACCACACTGCAATATAAAATATAAGCATTCAATTACAATACAATTCTAAGGTAAATCACACTATTTTATACCACATTAGATCACATAATAAACAGTCACGATTCAAGTTACAATAACAACAGCAGGGTAAATTACACAATTCTAAGCGTCGCCATATTACAATTCCGGAGTTATTAGCTATTTTACAAGATCAGAAACTAACAACCAGAAGCATTCAATATGAACACCCCAAATTTTGCAGAATTTAAATCGAAGAATTTATATCACTGTCCAAGACTTAGAGCAGATGCGTCTTATCAGCTCAGTGTTAATTTTTAAAGTATTTCAGCCAATTTACTTTAACACTGAGTTCCCAGTACAGTTTGGGACTTGAACTTAAACTGGTGTGGCTTCAAACCCCCAAGGCCTCAAACCCTTCTACCCGCTAAATACTGGCCTTCAGCACCTACCACTTCGTGCTGGCTCCCGATGCTGATCTTTAACGTGTCATCTATACAAATGCACCCTCAGCACCGATTCAGTATTTACCCTCTTAGTACTGACCGACTCAGTCATGTCTTTGAAGATATCTCGCTAATTGTCTTTCTTTTAAAGTCTTTTTATTAGCTTTTTTTCCAAAAACAATACAAAAAAAAGAATAATGATAAACATAATAATGGTATTGATACATAGGGATCAGGGTTACATTAATAACAGGTATAACCTAAATATGAGTCCAGTGTCAAAATACACGTTGAATATAGACCTCCCAGTCTCTATGTAAATATAGTTAAATGTTTAAAAGAAAACATATATAAAAAAAACAAAAAGATAAAAAGAAAAAAAATAGAGAAAAAAGGGAAAAACAAAACCCCCCTAAACTAGAGCAAAAAAAAGCAAAACAGAATCTGGGCTGCAAAGAATTTCAACAATTTAAGTCCCTGTTTGTCATCAAGTCCGTTCCACTGTATAAAGGTAAAATAATTTTTATAATGGTTGGAGAGTGAACAATTTATGTTGTGTGAAAATGTTGAATACAATTTCCCCAAGTCTTATCAAATTTAACCAAGGGTTCAACCAATGTCACTCCTGATTTTTTTCTAAATTTAAACATTATATCGTTTCAACGGTGTTTGGTCGGAGGGTTAGAGACTTTCTATTTAAATAAAATAGATCTTCTGGCAATTAATGTTGTAAAAGCAATCAGCCGATGGGCGGAACGGGACAAATGAATAGAATCTAACATTGGTAGCCCAAAAATTGCAGTAATAGGATGAGGTTGTAAATCTATACCTAAAACTACAGAAATAGTATCAAAGATTTTTTTCCAATATTTTTTCCAAAATTGGGCAGGACCAAAACATATGGGTCAGTGAGGCCACTTCAGCGTTACATCTGTCACAGGTAGGATTTAGATGACCATAAAAATTAGCTAACTTATCTTTTGACATATGAACTCTATGAACCACCTTGAATTGCATCAAAGCGTGTCTTGCACACATTGTGGAAGTATTAATTAATTGAAGAATCCTCTCCCATTTCTCTATCTCCCAGTCATTCTTAATTTTATCAAATGTATCTATTAGTAATATCAAAATCAACTCATAAATAGTCGTTATTAAGCCTTTCTGATAAGGGTTCAAATGTAAATTTTTTTTCCAAGATTTCAGTTTGATGTGGTAACGGATAAAAGGGTAGAGTAGCCCTCAAACAATGTCTAATTTATAAATATCTAAAAAAGTGTGAGTTAGGTAAATTATATTTATTGGAAAGTTGTTTGAAAGACATAAAACAACCATCCAAAAACAAATCACAAAAGCTACTAATCCCTTCCTCTTCCATAACAGAAAGGCTTGACCAGTACTAGAAGGTTGGAAGAGAAAATTAGATATGATAGGGCTCAATAAGTTAAAATCATTCAATCCAAAAAAATTACGAAATTGATACCATATTCGAAATGTATGTCTTATAATTGGATTAGTCGTATATTTATTCAATCTCGTAATTGTAAAAGGTAACGAGGCCCCTAGAATAGAAGCCAATGATAGCCGTTGCAGAGAATCCTGTTCAGGCTTTATCCATCCAGGGCATTGGATATCTTCTAAATCTTTTGGCCAAAACGTTAAATAACAAACATTAATGGCCCAATAGTAGAATCTAAGGTTCGGCAGTGCCAAACCACCATCTTTTTTTTTACTTAGTCTGGAATTTTTATTCTGCCATATATATGAAGACATTTTGGAATCAATAATATCAAAGAAAGATTTTGCAGTAAAAATTGGTATCATCTGAAATAAATACAAAAATTTAGGTAAGTTAATATTTTAATAGCATTGATTTGGCCGATTAAAGATAAGGACATTGGTGACCATTTAGTAAACTGTTGTTTGATATGGTCAATTAAAGGCGTAAAATTAGCTTTAAATAAATCCTTGTGCTTCTTGGTAATCTTAATACCTCGATAAGTAACACATTCGGTAGTCAATCTAAATGGAAACTGTCCATAATTCGAAACTGGATTGTTTAATGGAAAAAGTTCACTCTTACTAAGATTTAGTTTATAACCAGAAAAACTACTAAATTGATTAAGTAGTGTTACTATTGCCGGAATAGATTTCTCATGATTACAAATGAATAATAACAGATCATCTGCATACAGAGATAGCTTATGTTTCTTATTCCCGCGGACAATACCAAAAATTTTAGGGGATTCCCTAATAGCGGTGGCCAAAGGTTCCAAAACAATATCAAACAGTAAAGGACTTAAAGGACAGCCCTGACTAGTACCTCGAAAGAGCCTGATAAAAGGGGATCTCTGATTATTGGTAAGTACAGAAGCCTGAGGTATATGATATATCAGCTTGATCCAAGAAATACATTTTGGACCAATCTTAAATTTTTCAAATGTATTGAATAAGTATTCCCATGCTACTCTATCAAACACCTTCACAGCATCAAGTGAAATGACACATTCTGGAGTTTTATTTGACGCTGTATATACAATATTCATTAATCTCCTAACGTTAAAGTATGAGTAACGATTTTTAATAAAACCTGTCTGATCTTCAGAAATAATTTCCGGTAAAATATTTTCCAATCTCATAGCTAATATTTTGGAAAGAATTTTGGAATCTACATTTAACAGTGATATAGGTCTATATTATGTCATTTCAGTAGGTTCTTTATCTTTTTTAAGAATTAAAGAAATAGATGCTTCATAAAAGGATTGTGGTAATCTATTCATTAAAAAGGCTTCTTTAAAAACCTTGCATAGCCAGGGAGACAGTAAACTTGATAAATACTTTAAAAAGTCTGCTATAAACCCATCTAAACCGGGAGCTTTACCAGAATTCATCGAGAGGATTGCTTTCTGTATTTCTTCCTCCATGATGGGTTCGTCTAACAACAGAGACTCATTATGTAATAAATTGTGCATGTTCAGTTTCTTTAAAAACTCATGCATTATATTGGAATCAGTAAGAAATTCTGATTGGTATAGGGAGGTATAGAATTCCTGAAAGGATTTATTAATTTCATCATGGTCTACAGTTAGTGTACCATCCCATTTACTCACTTTAGTAATCTGACGTTTGGCCGACACTGCTTTCAACTGATTAGTGAGTAATTAGAGAGTAATGGAATTCCCTGCCACAGAGGGCAGTGGAGGCCAAGTCACTGGATGGATTTAGGAGAGCGTTAGATAGAGCTCTAGGGGCTAGTAGAGTCAAGGGATATGGGGAGAAGGCAGGCACGGATTATTGATAGGGGATGATCAGCCATGATCACAACGTATGGCGGTGCTGGCTGGAAGTGCTGAATGGCCTCCTCCTGCACCTATTTTCTATGTTTCTTTGTAATTTACCAGATTTTTCACCATGTTATAAAATTGACTTTTGGTTTTAAGTAGCTGATTCTCAATCGGTGATACTAATAACAAATCATGTCTCAATTGAAGTTCAACACTATTCTTATAGAGCTCTAAACTAGGAACTTTTGAATATTTTTTATCAATTTCTTTAATCTCATCAGCCAATATACATATTTCATTTTGAATTTATTTTTTTAATCCCGCGTAATATGAAATAATTTGTCCATGAATATATGCCTTAAAAGCATCCCAGACTACACCATTGGATATTTCTTTAGTAGAATTTGTTAAGAAGAAAAAAGCAATCTGATCTTTAATAAAATTAACAAAATTTAGATCTTGAAGCAAAGTAGTTTTAAATCGCCATTGATTAGCACTAATCTTGGAATCAGGTAGTTTGATTGATAGTTTCAGTGGTCCGTGATCAGAAATAGCAATTGCATCATACTCACATGCAGTGACCGATGAAACTAGCCGAGAATCTATTATAAAGTAGTCAATCCTCGAGTAAATATGATATACATGAGAGAATTTTTTTTTTTTTTTTGTCATTTGGGTGTAAGAATCTCCAGACTTCTAACATTCCAGAGTCAAGTAAAAAATAATTGATAAAACTGGCTGATTTATTTGGAAGCACTTGATCAGATGCAGATCTGTCCATCAAGCGTTTCAAACAACAGTTAAAATCTCCACCCATTATTAAAAAGTGTTCATTTAAATTAGGAAAGGATGCAATTAACTGTTTAAAAAACTCAGGGTGATCAATATTTGGTGCATAAACATTCACCATAGTAACTTTTTGGTTATGAAGAACACCAGTAATCACCAAAAATCTACCATATGGATCAGAAATTGTTTCATAACGAACAAACGGAACTGAGGAGTCAATAACAATAGAGACATCTTTCATATAACCATATAACAATTACAGCGCGGAAACTGGCCATCTCGGCCCTTTTAGTCCGTGCCGAACACTTATTCTCCCCTAGTCCCATCTACTTTCAGACCATCAGACCATAACCCTCCATTCCTTTCCCATCCATATACCTATCCAATTTATTTTTAAATTATAAAGTCGAGCCTGCCTCCACCACTTCCACTGGAAGCTCATTCCACACAGCTACCACTCTCTGAGTAAAGAAGTCCCCCCTCATGTTACCACAACATTTCTGTCTCTTAAATCAACCTTTCACCTTAGCCTGTGAATTTGAATGAAACTGCTGTCCTCTCCGAAACTTGAAAAATCGTTGATTGTCATCTTGCCTTACATGAGTTTCCTGAACAAAGATAATCTGAGCATTTAGTCTACGAAGAACTTTTTAAAAAAATCCTCTTAATGGGATGGTTCAACGCATTCACATTCCATGAAAGGAAGTTAATAACTTTATCCATATTGTTTGTAAAAATCATGTGGAATGTAAAGGGTTAATTTCTTAAAGCATAATAGTTCATGATACTGGAAGATGAAAAATCTAGGGCGGAGCCAGAGGTGACGACATTTCAGACATTGTTGTAGTTCAGAATCTGCACAGATGAAAAAAGATAAGCTAAAAGCAAAAGACCCCCCCCCCCACCCATGAAAAGCCCGAAACTGACCAGTAGACAGTCAGTACGCTACCTAATCCCTTCCCTACCCCCATCTCTCCTAATGACAGCACCCAACGTAAAAAGAAGGCATAAATTGCACTCAATAGCCAAAACAAAATTAATGTTATGGTTAAAAAAGTACATGTTAGCAGTGGAACACAAGAGTTACTTCATATTATTTATCCAAGGTCAGAATATGAAAAACAAGAACTGCGTTCACTTAATTTGTCTAAAGACAGGGGGGAAAACATTCCTTCAATTTTAAAAATAGAAAAACTAACAAAGAAAATCTTAAAAAATAATGTGTATATACCATTATATTAAATTAACAGTATCTTAGAGAAGGTAAAAGTTGTTATTCGATACCATCATAATCATTACAAAATGATATATTGTCAAAATAGGAACAGTAAATCTCCAATTATAACTTAATCAGCTATTAATTGTTCCTGGTTACAACTTCACCCTCATAAGCCTCCAGAAAGCTGGAAGCGTCTTGAGGATTGTTAAAAAATCGAATGTTGCCATTAAAGAGTCGTATATGCAGTCTAGCTGGATAAAGTAAGGCAGGGAGCAACTTTTTCCTTAAACAACTCAGACATTACATTATGGAAAGACATTCTAATTTCCAAAAACTCGTAACTATAATCAGGAACAAACCGAAACTTGCATCCTTCATATTCAACCACGCCCAACTTTTTTGCAGCCTGGAGAATATTCTCCTTCATCTGCAAGAAGTGAAACCGAACAATCAAATTTCTCGGTTTATCTTGGCGACCAGATTTCTTCCCAATCCTATGTGCGTTATCCAAAAATGGATGATTTTCATAGTGCTCGATGTTGAAAGTCTCCTTCATCATTTTAGAAGCATATTTTATAACATTATCTCCTTCTTGACATTCCTCAATCTCTCTCTTTCTCTCTCGCTCACTCCTCGGTTTGACACTCCCCTCTGCTGCTTGGCCCGCTGGCAGTAGATGTAGACGTTGATTGGGTGGACAAAGGCCAAGGATACCAGAACGATAAGTGCGATGTTCATCTAAGTCAGAATGGAGTTAATGAAGAGAGAGACGGTCAGTCTAAGGGCAGAGCACAGCCACAACATTGGATTACACCGCTGAGGCCTCTCGGCCTTAGCTTTGGAACAAAGAACATAGAAGTGAGCAGCACAGGGACAGGACCATCCAATTACTGGTTGTGATGAGAAGCTAAATTGATCTCCTCTGCCAGCACATATAACCATATAACGATATAACGATTACAGCACGGAAACAGGCCATCTCGGCCCTTCTAGTCCGTGCCGAACACTTTCTCTCACCTAGTCACATCTACCTGCACTCCTTTTCCGTCCATATACATATCCAATTTAATTTTAAATGATAAAATCAAAACTGCCTCCACCACTTCCACTGGAAGCTCATTCCACACAGCTACCACTCTCTGAGTAAAGAAGTTCCCCCTCATGTTACGTCTAAGCTTTTGTCCCATAATTCTCAAATCATGTCCTCTTGTTTGAATCTTCTCTATTTTCAATGGAAAAAGCTTATCCATGTCAACTCTGTCTATCCCTCTCATAATTTTAAAGACTTCTATCAAGTCCCCCCTTAACCTTATGTGCTCCAAAGAATAAAGACCTATCTTGTTCAACCCTTTTCTCTAACTTAGGTGCTGAAACCCAGGCAACATTCTAGTAAATCTCCTCTGTACTCTCTCTATTTTGTTGACATCTTTAATATCATTTTACGACCAAAATTGTACATCATATCCCAGAATTGGCCTCACCAATGCCTTGTACAATTTTAACATTACATCCCAACTTCTATACTCAATGTTCTGATTTATAAAGGCCAGCACACCAAAAGCTTTCTTTACCAGCCTATCTACATGAGATTCCAACTTCAGGGAACTTTGCGCAGTTATTCCTAGATCCCTCTGTTCAACTGCATTCCTCAATTCGCTACCATTTACCATGTATGTCCTATTTTGATTTGTCCTGCCAAGATGTAGCACCTCACACTTATCAGCATTGTACTCCATCTGCCATCTTTCAGCCCACTCTTCCAAATGGCATAAATCTCTCTGTAGACTTTGAAAATCTACTTCATTATCCACACCACATATCTTAGTATCATCTGAATACATACTAATCCAATTTACCACACCATCATCCAGATCATTGATGTATATGACAAACAACAGTGGACCCAACACAGATTCCTGAGGCACCCCACCAGTCACCGACCTGCAACCTGACAAACAGTTATCCACCATTACTCTTTGGTATCTCCCATTCAGCCACTATTCAATCCATCTTGCTACTCCACTATTAACACTCAACAATTGAACTTTCTTAACCAACCTTCCATGTGGAACCTTGTCAAATGCCTTACTGAAGTCCATATAGACAACATCCACTGCTTTACCCTTATCAATTTCCCCAGTAACCTCTTCAGAAAATTCAAGAAGATTAGTCAAACATGACCTTCCGGGCACAAATCCATGTTGACTGGTCCTAATCAGACCCTGTTTATCCAGATGATTATATATATTATCACTTAGTATCCATTAATTTGCCCACCACTGACGTCAAACTAACAGGTCTATGATTGCTAGGTTTACTCTTAGAACCCTTTTTAAACAATGGAACATCATGCACAGTACGCCAATCATCCAGCACCATTCCTGTTTCTAATGACATTTGAAATATTTCTGTCATCGCCCCTGCTATTTCTACACTAACTTCCCGCAATGTCCTAGGGAATATCCTGTCAGGACCTGGAGACTTATCCACTTTCATATTTTTCAAAAGTGTCAGTACTTCCTCTGCTTTGATCCTCATAGTTTCCATAGCTACACTACTTGTTTCCCTTACCTCACATAATTCAATATCCTTCTCCTTGGTGAATACCGAAGAAAATTAATTTGTTCAATATCTCCCCCATCTCCTTTTGGTCTGCAGATAGCTGTCCACTCTGACTCTCTAATGGACCAATTTTATCCCTCGTTAACCTTTTGCTATTAAAATATTGTAGATTTCTGTCTTTTTCTGAACCAAGTGTCCAATTTCCCTCAAACCATGGCTCTTTCCAATTATTACTCTTTCCTTTCAACCGAACAGGGACATAAAGATTGTGTACGCTTAAAATGTTACCTTTAAATGTCCTCCATTTCTCTACTACATTCTTCGCATAAAACAAAATGTCCCTATTTACTCCTTTTAAATCCTTTCACATCTGCTCAAAGTTAGCCTTTCTCCAATCAAAAATCTCAACCCTTGGTCCAGTTCTGACCTTCTCCATAATTATATTGAAACTAATGGTATTGTGATCACTGGACCCGAAGTGCTCCCCAACACATACATCCATCACCTGACCTGTCTCATTTCCGAACAGGAGATCCAGCATGCCCCTTCTCTAGTAGGTACCTCAAATTCTTTGAAGAGGTTACTAGGGAAATTGATGAGGGTAAAGGATGTTGTCTATATGGACTTCAGTAAGGCCTTTGACAAGGTTCCATGTGGAAGGTTGGTTAAGAAGGTTCAATTGTTGGGTATTAATAGTGGAGTAGCAATTTGGATTCAACAGTGGCTGAATGGGAGATACCAGAGAGTAATGGTATATCACTGTTTGTCAGGTTGGAGACCGGTGACTAGTGGGGTGCCTCAGGGATCTGTGTTGGGTCCACTGCTGTTTGTCATATACATCAATGATCTGGATGATGGTGTGGTAAATTGGATTAGTAAGTATGCAGATGATACTAAGATAGGTGGTGTTGTGGATAATGAAGTAGATTTTCAAAGTCTACAGAGGGATTTAGGCCATTTGGAAGAGTGGGCTGAAAGATGGCAGTTGGAGTTTAATGCTGATAAGTGCGAGGTGCTACATCTTGGCAGGGCAAATCAAAATAGGACGTACATGGTAAATGGTAGTGAATTGAGGAATGTAGTTGAACAGAGGGATCTAGGAATAACATGTGCATATTTCCCTGAAGATGGAATCTGGTGCGCTGGCCTTTATAAATCAGAGCATTGAGTATAGAAGTTGGGATGTAATATTAAAATTGTACAAGGCATTGGTGAGGCCAATTCTGGAATATGGTGTACAATTCTGGTCGCCAAATTATAGGAAAGATGTCAACAAAATAGAGACAGTACAGAGGAGATTTACTAGAATGTTGCCTGGGTTTCAGCACCTAAGTTACAGAGTAAGATTGAACAAGATCGGTCTTTATTCTTTGGAGCACAGAAGGTTAAGGGGGGACTTGATAGTGGTCTTTAAAATTATGAGAGGGATAGACAGAGTTGACGTGGATAAGCTTTTTCCATTGAGAGTAGGGAAGATTCAAACAAGAGGACATGATTTGAGAATTAAGGGACAAACGTTTAGGGGTAACATGAGGGGGAACATCTTTACTCAGAGAGTGGTAGCTGTGTGGAATGAGCTTCAGGTGGAAGTGATGAAGGCAGGTTAGTTTTTATCATTTAAAAATAAATTGGATAGGTGTATGGATGGGAAAGGAATGGAGGGTTATGGGCTGAGTGCAGGTAGATGGGACTAGGTGAGAGTTAGTGTTCGGCACGGATTTGAAGGGCCGAGATGGCCTGTTTCCGTGCTGTAATTGTTATATGGTTATATGGTTATATGTATTGCTGCAAAAAACTACCCTGCATACATTTTACAAACTCCAAACCATCCTGCCCTTTTACAGAATATTTTTCCCAGTCTACCTGTGGAAAATTGAAATCTCCCCTAATCACCACCTTGTGCTTACTACTAATATCTGCTATCTCCTTACATATTTGCTCTTCCAATTCTCACTCCCCATTAGGTGGTCTATAATACACCCCTATAAGTGTTGCTACACATGATCCATTTCCGGTCCATTCACTGTATCTTCACATGATGTGCTTTCCATTCTCTGTGCACAAAATGAAACCTACCCCGCACATCCCCTTTAAACTTTGCCCCTCTCACCTTAACACGGTATCCTCCGCTTTATGCTGCAAATGTTTTGCGCAAACTGTTAACACCAAACCCCGTGATAGTTTGCATGGTTGAACATAACTATCACGTCCAGGGATTTGCCTGCTTTATTTATGAAATTCCTGTACAATCTGTCCCTATCACTCCATCAGGTGGATGCCTCCAATTTAGCACCACTCCTTCCCCTGGCGAACATTTCCCCATGTCTCCCAGGTAAGTGTCATCGTCACCCAATAGGCTCTTCGGTCCACATTATTATCATCATGAGCTAGACCCATTTGCTTGCATTTAGCCCACATCTTCCTCAACCTTTCCCCTCCGTACACCTGTGCAAAGTCCTAATTGTGTCGGCTTCTATAAGTTGTGCTGGCAGCTCATTCCAGATGCAAACAACTCCGATTGAAGGCTGCGTGCTCAGCCCCCTGCTGTACTCACTCTATACTCATGACTGCGTAGCCGATCATAGTGCAAACTCCATCATCAAGTTCGCTGACGACACCACTGTTGTGGGACGTATCACTGATGGGGATGAGTCCGAGTATAGAAGAGAGATTGAGCAACTGTCCATATGGTGCCAGCGCAATAACCTGGCACTCAACACCAACAAAACGAAGGAACTGATTGTGGACTTTCGAAGGAGTAGGATGGGGACCCACAGTCCCGTTAATATCAACGGGATGGTTGAAAGGGTCAAGAGCTTCAAATTCCTGGGCGTGCACATCTCTGAAGATCTTTCCTGGTCCGAGAACACTGAGGCAATTATCAAGAAAGCACATCAGCGCCTCTACTTCCTAAGAAGATTACGGAGAATCGGTGTGTCAAGGAGGACTCTCTCTAACTTCTACAGGTGCACAGTAGAGAGCATGCTGACCGGTTGCATCGTGACTTGGTTCGGCAACTTGAGCGCCCTGGAGAGGAAGATACTACAAAAAGTAGTAAACACTGCCCCGTCCATCATCTGCTCTGCCCTTCCTTCCATCGAGGGGATTTATCGCAGTCGCTGCCTCAAAAAGGCTGGCAGTATCATCAAAGGCCCACACCATCCTGGCCACACACTCATCTCCCTGCTACCTTCAGGTAGAAGGTACAGGAGCCTGAAGACTACAACGACCAGGTTCAGGAATAGCTACTTCCCCACAGCCATCAGGCTATTAAACCTGGCTCGGACAAAACTCTGAACATTAATAACCCATTATCTGTTATTTGCACTTTATCAGTTTATTTACTCATGTGTTTTGTAGTCAATGCCTACTATGTTCCGTTGTGCTGAAGCAAAGCAATAATTTCATCGTCCTATCAGGGACACATGACAATAAATTCACTTGAACTTGACTTGAACTTGAACTTGAAAATATCGCATGAGTGAATCTGCCCCTCTCACTATAAACCTATGCTCCCCACCATAGGTAAAACAGATTGTGATCGTTCACGTTATCCGTGTCCCTCATGATCTTGCACGCCTTTGAATCTTGGTGATCTATCGTCTCCAATACTCCAAACACAAAAGTCCCAGCCTTTGCCATAGCTGCATGTAACTAAAGCCCACAAGCCGTGCTTCCTCTGTCTCCCGCCTTCGATCTTTATGATCCCTGCATCCTCCGACATAGGCACAGAAATCCGTGTCTCCCAATATAGTTGGGGAAAACATTCCTACGGTTTGGTCTACGTTTGTCTAGCCATTGATCCATCCCCACTCTCAGGAGAAAGACGTTAGATAATCGGGTATGTCCACAGACACGTCCAGTCATTTCTTCGCCACCTTTTCCAAAGCCTTCACGCCGTTGGTAAAATGCGGTGCCTCGCAATTGGCTATAGTTTAAGGTGTTGAGTATTGTATTTCCATCCATCGCTTTGTACCATTGTTAGTTGACTAGGTCACAGGGGCGTCATGGAGCTGTACAGAGCAGGAACATCTGGTCGACCAAATTGTCATTCTACGCTTGTTACATTTATCTACATTTGGCCCATATTGACTTAAAACTTTCCTATCCAAATGTCCGTTCATCAAACCTTGCTATCCATATATCTGAGCAAATGTGTTTCAAAAGTAATTGCATCCGCTTCTATAGCTTCCTCTAGCAGCTCATTCCAGATATGGATTACCCACCAAGTGTGAAAAGGTGCTACGTATGAAGACCATCTCAACCCCCCCCCCCCCCCCCACCTCTCTTATTTTAAGGCTATGCCCTCAATCCTGGAAGAAAGGTCCATGACGGTCGCATTTTCAACGCCCCTTGTGTTCATGTACACCTCGATATTTTCAGCTCTCTGTCTCCTGCGCCCCAAAGAAAATGAGAAAAACAATAGCAGCCTATCCAACCTTTCCCTACAATTCAAGCCCGCAAAACCAGGAAGTACGTATCATGGCGAATCTCTTCTGAACTGCTTGCGGCTTAATGGCAACCTTCATGTCACTGGGCGAACTAAACTTTACGCAGTGGTGCTCTGCTGCATCAACATGTCCCAACTCGTGTGATCACTACCCTTCCCAATAAAGGAAAGAATGGTAAACGCCTCCCACAATGTTTATCTTACTCGCCACGTTCAGCCAACATAATCAACTGCTTCCTTCTTTTCCCGGCTGCTGTTCGACAGAAAGTACAGACTTTTGAAAGCGCACACCAGTAGACTAAGAAATAACCTCTGTTATCAGGGTTTGGAACAGTCTGTCATCATCTAGTGTACGGTCCGGGTCACCTCTAGCTCTTTGTGGACATGGTCGATGGAACTGCTGGGCTACGTTAAGCGGGTTCGGTATTCCGACTGCACATGCCCAGATCATGTGCTCGCGATAAACATTCTTGGCGGTTGTGCTGCTGCGTGGGTGTAAACTTGCATTTCATTCGTGGTCGGGATCGGGCTCGTGTCTCCGGCGCAGCAGGCCCCGTTGAGTTGCTGCTGGGCCATCCCCGTCCCCTCCCGGGTGTCCTGTCCCTGTCCGGGGCGACCGGGGATGTCCGGGGTGGCCTTGGGCTGGCTCAGCTCTGCCTGTCCTGCCGGGTTGACCGGCTGCCATGGACTGGCGGGGCGCCGGCCGTTGTGGAGGCGACCCGGGATTGCAGCCTGCGCGGTGCGAAAACGCGAGCTTCACTGCTCCAGGCCGGTGTC
This sequence comes from Amblyraja radiata, assembly GCF_010909765.2. Lineage (NCBI taxonomy): Eukaryota > Metazoa > Chordata > Chondrichthyes > Rajiformes > Rajidae > Amblyraja > Amblyraja radiata. The sequence goes on from NC_045987.1 coordinate 29,265,097, forward strand.
CCGTCAGTCTAGGGCTGTGGATTAACCCAGCCGGCAGGTCAGGCTGACCTGAGCATGAGTTGGCCCTTCGTCTCCGCGCTGGCTGTGTGTCTGGGCCACCGCTGTGGCGGGCCGGTGTCCTGTCGGTCCGTGGTCACCGCAAGTGTCTCCGGCAGCCATCTGATGGGGATGGGGCGCTTTGGGAGGGGTGACGGGGATGGTCCAGAGGCGGTGCGACAGCGTGCGCAGCGCTGGAGGCACGGGTTCGATCCTGGCTGCGGATGGGGTGCGGGTCTATGTGCATGCGGCGGCACGGTTGCCGAGGGTGTTTATCGCGACTGACCTTTGACAAATCGCAGGATTCCTTGTGTTTTACGGAATACCGAACTGGTTTAAAGGATTATCTGCAATCTGCCGTATTTGAGTTTGACGTGATTGTATTTTTATCTGCCTGTTCTTTTTGGATCGTATGCAAAACAACATTTTTCACTGGACCAAGTTAGAATGGATGATAATAATAAATCTAAACCAAAAATAAAATTTGAAACTGACTCGCCACTTTCAGGGAACCGTGCTCCTGCACGCCAGACTTCCTTGTTCTGCAACTCTCTCCAGGGTTCTACCATTTAGTGTCAGCCTTGCCCTGCTTTGATGTCCCAAATTGCACCACCTCGCACCAGTCAGGGTCCAATTCCAAGCTCACAGGCCTCCGGTACTTACGTACAATGGATCGTCCTGCAAGGGACCATTAATGATGATGAAGAGAGGATATTGGAGCAGGGAAACGATGGCCGCCACCGCCCGTGTTGTCCCGTAGAGTTTTCCAAAGTGGCATGGAGGGAACCTAGCGAGAGGAAAGGAAAGAGTCCGCGTGATTGTGCGGAAAGGATATCACCATAACAGGCCATGTGTGTCACCCCATGTGATCACAGGACACGGAACATAGGAAAGTACAGCGCCGGAACACGCACTTCCACCCATTAAGTTAGTGCCGAACATAATGCCATGATAACTATTTATAGGATGCAGTTAAAGTATTGTGTACAGTTCAGTTTACCCCACGACATGAAGCAGGGCCGGATTTACGTATCAGCTAGACTACTGAAGCTTCGGGCCTCGAGATCTAGGGGGAGCCTACTCACCTCGCTGCCTCACCGGACCGGTCAAACCTCTCCGTCCCACCGACCATCCGCCCACCGGGAACTCCTACTCTTTGGCCACCGACCCTCGCCTGTACACCGCGCTCCAGCAGCCTGCAGCCGTCGCTTTCCTGCAGCCTGGACTCAGCACCGGCCTGTGTTTCCATGCTGCAGACTCCAACTCCCATAAGCTTGAATGCGCTGGGTCCTAGTACCAGTCCCCTAACCCTGGTAACCTCCGTGGCTGTTCCACTGGGTCTTCCCAATTCACCTCAAACCATGGGACCCCAGCTCTTCCCCACCCACACTACAGTCTTCATACCCCCTACCCCCTGACCACCCACCGCCCCCCACCAGACATCACATCGGCCTCAGTCCACTCACTTGCCTTCCTCCGGCCCCAACCCCCAATCCTGCCGTGTGTTCACCATCCCCACTGACCGCCCCCTCTCAGATACCGAACGGCCTCACCTTTGTCCCCCTGTCCCCACCTCAATGAGTTCCGCGCCCGCCGCGATTTGGAGCTCTTCTTCTGTCGCCTCCGCCTCACACTGTTCTTCCATGGGAAGGAGTCCTCGCCCCAATTGATAATCCCCTTTCCCATCTCCAATGGACCCCTCCTCATGGCCATCTTCCAGCCTTAGACCATTTTATTTTAAACTGCCGGCAGGACATCAACCGCCTCAACAGTATATAATACCATGTAATTCTGTGTTCAGGGAAGTGGAGAGAGGACAGCCAAGTGTCTGTGTTGCTCACTTGGCTGGGGTTTGTTTTCCTTGCCACTTCCATCGGCCGATAATTAGTAAAGTTTTGAATTGGTCTAACAAACTGCTTTGTGAGTTGTCTGTTTATTAAGAAGTGAACCTGTTTGTTTAGTTATAAGTTAGCCTTTTCAAGCAGATTTGATTCAGTTTTGATTCAGGTTTTGCAATATAATTGTCAATAAGGAACAATTCTTTAAGAAATATTTCCCAACTATGGCACTTCCGAATCGGCCACGTCCTGCCGGAGCTCCCGAAGTCCACAGGCTGAGCTGGGCGGAGATTCACGCTGGCGGCCCTGGGCAAAGGGATTCCAGGGCTCCACGATGTTGAAATCAGCGCAGCCCGAGGCTGGGAGCTCAGCAAACCACAGTTCCATGATGTTGAAGCAGCAGGCCCAACACTCCAGAACTTCAAACGGTGATCCAAGTAAGGCATCGCCCGCTCCGCGGTGAATCCAATATGTATTTTAAAACCAACTGTTTAATGACAACATACAGTACGATCTAAAAGTGTCACACTGTCACTGTCGGGTAGTCATGGTCCTCTAGTTGTGGGGGTAGGGGATTGGGAGGAGGGGGGGGGGGGCTCACAAGTGAAATAGTTTATGGCCTCTCTTAATCTAAATCTGGCCCTGACAAGAAGGGTGTATAGCTTTGGAAAGGACACAGAGAAAGTTTACCAGATGCATAGATTGGGGGAGGGGGGGGGGGGGGGGGTAATAAGTACAAGGAGAGTTTGGACAAACTTATACTGTTTTATCTGGAATGCCAGACATTTAGAGGAAACCTGATGGAAATATATACAATTATCAGAGATATAGACAGGCTAGACAAGCAGAACCCTTTTCCCGGGATGGAAATATCAAATACTAGAGGACAGCTTTAAGGTAAAATTGGCAAAACAGGGGCCGCGTGGGGCAGGTTATATATCTGTATATCTGTAGGCAGGTGTTTTATACAGAATGTGGAAAGTGCCTGGAAGGAGCTGCCGGGAGTGGTGGAGACATATACAGTCGTGACATGTCCCAGGATTTTGAATAGGCACGTGGATATGAAAGCAATCGCTGCTCATGGATCGTGCTCATGGATATGTTGGGCTTCGCTTTATGTGTGGCACAGAAATTGTGGGCTGAAGGACTGAATGTTCAATATTTTACTGTAGATGTTATAAATTGCTCTCACGTGCCTTCAAGTAATCCATACCTCTGAATTTCCTGTAGATACATGTGCCCATCTAAAAGCCTCTTAAACGCCACCATCGTAACTACAGCAGTAACCACAGCAGCGGCAGATTTCGTGATCACAGCCATTTGTGTAAAAAATGTCTCCTTTAATCTGTGTCCCTCTCACTTACAGCGATACTTCCATATCTTTGACATTTCCGCCTTGGGGAAAAGGTTCAAACTCTACCCCACCCATGCCGCTCAAAACTTCATATACTTCTATCATGTCTCCCCTCAATTCCAGAGAACAGTCCATGTCTGTCCAAATCCTCATTGTAGCTATAGGTATCTGATCCAAGAAGCAACCCCGGTGGAGCACGTTCTGCGCCCTCTCCACATCCCTCTCATCTTTCCCGTAATGGGACTAACATGTCTGCTAATAGCTAATACCTAGTCTAAAGACGGGTCACGACCCAAAACATCGCCTATCCATGTTCTACAGAGATACTGCAGCACGATGTGCTTCTTTCTAATACTTAATAAGGGCGGCACGGTGGCTCAGAAGGGCGCCATGGTGGCGCAGCAGTAGAGTTGCTACATTACAGCGCCAGAGACCCTGGTTGAATCCCGACTACGGGGTGCAGTCTGTACAGAGTTTGTACGTTCACCCCGTGACCGCGTGGGTTTCTCCGAGAACTTCGGTTTCCTCTCACACTCCAAAGACGTTCAGGTATTTAGGTTAATTTGCTTGGTATAAATATAAATTGTCCATAATGTGTCGGTCTCTGACATGTCAATGAGTCTATCTAAAAGTTTGTGAACTGAACCACCACTGTCGTATCTGCCTCCACCACTGGCCTGTGAGCGTGTTCCAGGCACCCGCCACGCAGAGAGTGGCGCTCCATCAAAAGTGCAGCCAGCATCATCAAGGGATCAAACACACGTCACTCCTCCAATCAGGGAGAATGTACAGGTGTCTGATAAACCGTGAGCTCCAGGTTCACGAACACCAGCCTCAAATGTGAGCATCTTTGGCGTGCCTTTGGATGCACCAAGGACTATGAATGTTCTGCATTTGTATTGTGGTTATTAATTTAGTGAATTTATCTTAATTATCATCCTATTGAAAACTACGAATACCAACTAAACGTGGTGCAACAAACTGTCTTGTTTTGCAATGGGGATGTCAGGCTTTTGTCTTGATTGGGCTGAATATTGTTTTTTCTATTTACTATAATTGTGTTTGTATTTTTATGTTCAGTTCCGTTTGGTTCTGTTTCGTTTAGTTTAGTTTAGATTTGCATAGGATCCAATGAGAGATAGCTGACTGAATAGAAATGTAGCTTCATGGAAGGAAGCAGAGATTGATGGTGGAAGGTTGCTTCACGGACTGGAGGACTGTGACTGGTGGTGTGTTTCAGGGTTCAGTGATGGGCCCGTTACTGTTTGTCATCTACATCAATGATTTGGATGAGAAAATACATGGCAATATTAGCATGTTTGCTGATGATACAAAATTAGATGGTTTTGCAGGTAGTGAAGAGGTGTGAAACATAGCAGCAGAATGTCGATCGATTGGCCAAGTGGGCTGAGGAACGGTTGATTGAATTTAATACAGAGAAATGTGATGTGTTGCTTTTATGGAAGTCTAACATCGGCAGGACCTACACAGCGAATGGTTGTGTTTTTGGGCAGTGTCGTAGAGCAGAGGGATCTAGGAGTGCAGGTGCACGGTTCCTTGAAGGTGGAGTCGCAAGTAGATAAGGTGGTCATAAAGGCTTTTGGCACATTGTCCTCCATCAATCAGAGAACGGAGTATAAACGGTGGGAGGTCATGTTGCAGTTGTATAAAATGGTGGTGAGGCCGCCTTTAGAGTATCGTGATCCGTTCTGGGCGCCATGCTATAGGAAAGACGCTGTTGAGCTGGAAAGGATACAGAGAAGATTTACGGAGATGTTGCCAGGGCCAGACGGGTTGAGCATAGCGCGAGGTTGAGCAGGCTGGGACTCTCTTCCTTGGAGCGCAGGAGAATGGGGGGTGACCTCATGGAGGTGTATAAAATCATGAGAGGAATAGATAGAAACATAGAAACATAGAAAATAGGTGCAGGAGTCGGCCATTCGGCCCTTCGAGCTACACTGCCATTCAATATGATCATCTGATCATCCAACTCAGTATCTCTCCATACCCCCTGATCCCTTTAGCCACAAGGGCCACATCTAACTCCCTCTTAAATATAGCCAATGAACTGGCCTCAACTACCTTCTGTGGCAGAGAATTGCACAGATTCACCACTCTCTGTGTGAAAAATGTTTTTCCAATCTCGGTCCTAAAAGACTTCCCCTTTATCCTGCACTCTGCACTCAGCTGGCTCCGTTCCTACCTTTCCAACAGATCCCACTTCATCTCTCGCCACAACCACACCTCTGCTACAGTCGCAGCCGCAGCCGCAGTCACTCAAGGCGTTCCCCAAGGCTCCGTACTCGGCCCCCTCCTCTTCATCATCTACATCCTCCCCCTTGGTCAGATACTCCACCACTTCAATCTGGACTTCCACTGTTACGCTGATGACACCCAGATTTACCTTGGCACCAAATCCCCCCACAACCCCCCACTCTCCCATATCAACTCCTGTTTGTCAGCTATAAAAACCTGGATGCAACATAATTTCCTCAAACTCAACAGCGATAAGACAGAATTCCTCCTCATAGGCTCCAAAGCCACACTCAGCAAAATCAATAACCCCACTCTCACCATCGACGGCACCACTGTCTCCCCATCTCCCCAGGCCCTCAACCTTGGCGTGATCTTTGATTCCACCCTCTCCCTTGAGCCTCACATCCGCCATGTCATTAAAACCTCCTTCTTTCATCTCCGCAACATCGCCAAACTCAGACCCTCTCTCACACCGCCTGCTGCTGAAAGACTCATCCATGCCTTCATCTCCTCCCAACTGGACTATTGCAACTCACTTCTCCTTGGCATCAGCTCCACCTACATCAACCGACTCCAACTGGTCCAGAACGCAGCCGCCCGACTCATCACCCACACCAAATCCTGGCATCACATCACTCCAGTCCTCAAAAAACTTCACTGGCTTCCCATCTCCCACCGGATCACCTACAAAATCCTGGTCCTCACCTACAAAGACCTCCACCATCTGGCCCCCCCCCATATCTCACTGACCTCCTCTCCCCCTACCAACCCTCACGGTCCCTCAGATCCACATCAGCCGGTCTCCTCTCCATCCACAAGTCGAACCTCCGCAGTTTTGGGGACAGAGCCTTCTCCAGGGCAGCTCCCAGGCTCTGGAACTCCCTCCCCCAACTGATCCGCAATTCCGTGTCCCTCACCATCTTCAAGACCCATCTCTTCACCTCTGCCTATCCTTAGCCCCACGTCCCCGTCCCTTTTCATCTGTGCATTAATTGCCTCATACTGTGTTTTGTATTGAATTCTGTCTTTACTTTGTGTACTAGTCATGTCTCTACTATTTATTTCATTCCCCTTACATGTTTTTCCTCTACATGCTCACTTTTTGTAAGGTGTCCTTGAGACTCTTGAAAGGTGCCCATAAATAAAATTTATTATTATTATTATTATTATCCTTAAACTGTGACCCTTGTTCTGGACTTCCCCAACATCGGGAACAATCTTCCTGCATCTAGCCTGTCCAACCCCTTAAGAATATTGTAAGTTTCTATAAGATCCCCCCTAAATCTTGTAAATTCCAGCGAGTACAAGCCGTGTCTATCCAGTCTTTCTTCATATGAAGGTCCCGCCATCCCAGGAATCAATCTGGTGAACCTTCTCTGTACTCCCTCTATGACAAGAATGTATTTCCTCACATTAGGAGACCAAAACTGTACACAATACTGCAGGTGTGGTCTCACCAAGGCCCTGTACAACTGCAGTAGAACCTCCCTGCTCCTATACTCAAATGCTTTTGCTATGAATGTGAACATACCATTTGCTTTCTTCACTGCCTGCTGCATCTGCATGCCTACTTTCAATGACTGGTGTACCATGACACCCAGGTCTCGTTGCAGCTCCCCTTTTCCTAATCGGCCACCATTCAGATAATAGTCTACTTTCCTGTTTTTGCCACCAAAGCGGATAACCTCACATTTATCCACATTATACTGCATCAGCCATGCATTTGCCCACTCACCCAACCTATCCAAGTCACCTTGCAGCCTCCTAGCTTCCTCCTCACAGCTAACACTGTCCCCCATCTTCGTGTCATCTGCAAACTTGGAGATGTTGCATTCAATTCCCTCGTCCAAATCATTAATATATTGTAAATAGCTGGGTTCCCAGCATTGAGCCTTGCAGTACCCCACTAGTCACTGCCTGCCATTCTGAAAAGGACTCGTTTACTCCTACTCTTTGCTTCCTGCCATCCAGTTCTCTATCCACATCAATACTGAACCTCCAATACCGTGTGCTTTAAGTTTGCATACTAATCTCTTATGTGGGACCTTGTTGAAAGCCTTCTGATAGTCCAGATATAACACATCTGAAAGAGTTAGTTATTAATTGATTGTTGTCATATTTAACCTTTCCTGTCGTAAAAAGCCAATTGTAATGCATGATGAGATTTGCACAAATCCCATCATGACAAGGGTTTTTTTTACTTAAGTTGAAAAGTTTGCAGCTCTATTACAAGTTTTTAATGTAAGTTGAAGAGGTTAATCAGATAAGAAGGGGCCTAGAGGATGCCATTTGGGATGACTGGCTTTTGGCAAAGAGTGAAAAACAACTCCATATTTGGAGGTGGATGATGGTTTTTGTACATTACATCATGCAATTGGTTTTATGTCTGAAGGTATATAAACTTTGTTTTTTTGATATTTCTTTGTGTGTGCTGCTGGAGATTCAGACGTAAAACTGTTCCCTCTGGGTCTCTAGGTCTACACCCGTCAGACATTAAATTAAAGCTTTGTATGACCTTAAGAATTTGTACTGTGTCTATCTTTTTAAGTGAACTTTTACATTGCCGTAGTCGCGCAGGTCTCACTGGGACCACCACCGGATAACTGAGCAGAGGTTACCAGGACTGGAAAGGGAGGAATATCTCTATCCATTGTAACCGACTCCTAGACACTCCTGGAAACACCTCTGTTTCTTTGTCAGAAGTTGGTCTGTTCCCAGCTGAGGTTCTTAGAGTTAAACAAAGCTAAGACCAATTATGAATTGTGTATGTATTTTTACGTATGAATTTTGTGTATGTATTTTACTGCTTTCTCTCTTTCACTCTCTCTCACTCTATTTTTTCCCTCTCTCCCTCTATAAGTGGCTCGTCAGCCTTGTTGAGACACCCATGGTTAGTTGGGTTGAGAAACAGGGGACGAGGTGTGCGCCTACCTTGTTGAGACATCCGAGGATTTGTCAGGTTGAGAAATAAGGGGCTCTCTCTCTCTCAATGATTAAGACGTCTGCCAAGTTGAGAAACTGGGGTCTCGATTAACGAGTCTGCCTGGTTGAGATATTTGGGGCGGTGTTTTTTAAGGGATAAGGAGTCTGCTAAGTTGAGAAACTGGGGGTCTCGATTAGCGAGTCTTCCTGGTTGAGAAATTTGGGATTCATTGGTGTTTTTTTAAGAATTGAGAAATCTGCTTTTTCTTTCTTTTTCTCTCTCTCTCTCTATCTATGGGGTATACTCTGGATAACATTGAAGGAGGAACCCCCGTCCAACATATGTGTTATTTGAATTCTAAGTATAATAAGAAATTTAGAATATTAAGTTACAAGCTGACCAAACTGCTAGGAAATGAGAAAAGGTGGAGGGATCCCTTTTCCTGACAAAGCAAAATAGGGGAAATTGGTGGCGAAATTCGGACAGAATTAAGCATTTCCTGACTAAAGGCAGATGAAGAAGAGGAAGGGAGTAAGAACTGAGGCAGAAGAAGAAGAGAAACAGTATTAAATTCAACATTGAGCGTTAAAACAAACCTGCCTTCAAGATTTGAATAACATTTGGCACAGAGCAACAGAACGGCAGGTGACCTTGGGTTGCTGAACCTAGAATAAGAATGTAGGTCTTTGTCTGTGGAATTTGAGACCTTATTGGGTGTGGCCAGACTTTGAAAAAGGGGAGTCTGTTTGGTCGCCACTTCAGTGGGTGTGGCCAGACTTTGAGTGACGGGACATCCACTATAAACCTACTGACTCCCATGGCTATCTGGACTACACTTCTTCCCACCCTGCTTCCTGTAAGGACTCCATCCCCTACTCCCAATTCCTCCGTCTACGCTGCATCTGCTCCAAGGATGAGGCGTTCCACACCAGGGCATCTGAAATGTCCTCATTCTTCAGGGAACCGGGGTTCCCCTCCTCCACCATAGATGAGGCTCGCATGAGGGGAGGGTCTCTTCCATACCCCGCAACACTGCTCTCTCTCCCCATCCCCCCACTCGCAAGGGCAGAGTTCCCCTAGTCCTCACCTTTTCACCCCACCAGCCGTCACATACAACAAGTAATCCTCCGTCAGTTTTGCAACCTCCAACGTGAGCCCACCACTCGCCACATCTCCCCATCTCCCCCCGTGTCGGCCTTCCGCAAAGATTCCGCAATTTTGTTACCCCTTGCTGTCTCCTCCCCTTCCTCAGCCCTCGGGCTGTCTCATCCCATCCCTCAGCCTTCGGGCTCCTCCTCCTACTTTTTCCTTTGTGGAGGTTGCAGGTGGTTGCCGGAGGTTGCAGATAGTGGAAACAGGTAGGGAGACTGATAAAAACCTCCGGGAACCTCCAGGAACCACACGGAAATCTTAGGTTGGGCTCAAAGTTTCCGGAGGTTTCCGTTCAGGTTTCCTAAGTGGGACAGGGGCATAAGTCTGGTTTACAGGAGATAGCGTTGAAAGGAAGGTCGAGGCGGGCAGCGGGCGGGCGCCCATTTCGCCTTCTGAGCCGCTGGCATCACGACCAGCGGCAGCTATTCAGGTGCCGATTGAAAGCACCATGGCTACTCGTGTAGGGAGAAAAGCCACCAAAAAATCAGTAAGGCCCGAGGACTCTGATGAGTCGGGCCAGGAGGTTTCTTCTCCCACTCTCAGTGACATTTCTGGACGTCTGGCAAAGATGGAGCACCTGATGGAGAGGATGCTCCATCGTGACATGTTCTAGGAGGAACTTTATATCCGTGGGTCACCCCATGGGCCCGTGGCAGCAACCTCTACTAGAGGGCTGTATAGGGAAGATCTGCTCCGTGAAGAGGAGCCGTATATCCGCGGGTCTTCTTGAGGGCCCATGGCAGCAGTACCTTTAGAAGGGCTGCATGATGTCTCCCTCATGGAGGAGGTGAGCTTACCGGGGCAGTTTTGTTCTGACCCTGAGTGAGGTTGGAGGTATTGGGGAGCAGCATACCCCAAAGCACGAGAGCCAAGAGCCAGGAGTGCCAGGCATGGCATCTAGATTAGCCATACCAACGGGAACTAGTCAGCCGTTGGAAGATGACCTGGCCAGAACCATTAATTATATGGCTTCCCATCAGTTACAGGATTTAATGATGGAAGAAACGGCGATAAGATATGAGACACCTGCCAACTGTGCCTCAATCAAAGTGCCCTGTTAACCATGCCATCTGAGGGCACATGAGTGGAAGCATCAGAGCACAGGAGTTAAGGCTCCAAAAGATCTTAAAGATACTTGGGTCAGGCATTACTGCCTTTGCAAGATCAATCGAAGGGGCGCCCCTGTCTGATGTACAGCATGATGCTTTGGCCCTTATGTGCAATGCACACTTCGAAATAAATTGTCTTCGTAAGTGCAATAAGACCAACTCTCAACCCAAAGTTTGCAGCTTTGTGCAAAACAACCAATGTGCAGCCAGTTAGACAGGTAGATGGATTGGCCAGGTTTAGAAGGATATGGATCAAACGCGGGCTGGTAGGACCAATGTAGCTGGGGCATATTGGCCGGTGTGGGCCGAAGGGCCTGTTTCTACATTCTATCATTCTATCTGGGCTCTTGCAAGGTAGATTTGTTTTGTTTTCTGTTCGGATACACATGAGAATTAAACACTCTTAACCCTTGATTCTAATCCAGGAGGACGCAACTTACGTAATGGTGATGAACGCGGCGAGCCCCCCGTACAGGAAGGATCGCATCATCATGAACAGAACGAACGTCAGGTATTGAACCTCCGGCACCGGGATGGCGGCGGCGAGAGAGAACAAGGCCGAGAGGATGACGGTGAGGGCGAGAGAGAGGACCATCGCCTGCATGTCGGCCAGTCTCTGTGACGCTACCGAGCCTGAGTGGAGCACAGAGGAAAGAAGCATGAGAGGATGGTGATCGTGGGGGTAGAGTGAGGGGAGGGGGGTGGGGGATGGGAGTATTCGGGAGTGGAGAGTGGAGGAGGGGGTGGAGAGGGGATTAGAAACAAAGTTTAAAATTAAGCACTGGAACTGGACACTAATTCACTACGACCGCCAGGCATAGATATAGATAACTGGTGCAGGAGGAAGCCATTCGGCCCTTCGAGCCAGCACTGCCATTCATTGTGATCATGGCTGATCGTCCCCAATTAATAACCCGTACCTGCCTTCTCCCCATATCCCTTGTTCCAACTAGCCCCTAGAGCTCTATCTAACTCTCTCTTAAATCCATTCAGTGATTTGGCCTTCACTGCCCTCTGGCAGGGAATTCCACAAATTCACAACTCTCTGGGTGAAAACGTTTTGTCTCACCTCAGTCTTAAATGGCCTCTCCTTTATTCTAAGACTGTGGCCCCTGGTTCTGGACTTTCCCAACATTGGGAAGATTATAATCTGCCCCCTTGGTTTTGCAGCCAAAGTGGAAAACCTTACATTTATCTATTTTATACTGCATCTGCCACGCATCTGCCCACTCACTCAACCTGCCCAGGTTGGCGGGACTGTCATATGAGGAAAGATTGAAAAGACTAGGCTTGTATTCACTGGAATTTAGAAGGATGAGGGGGGTCTTATCGAAACTTATAAAATTATAAAAGTACTGGACAAGCTAGATGCAGAAAAAATGTTCCCAAAGTTGGGCGAGTCCAGAACCAGGGGCCACAGTCTTTGAATCAGAGTTGTGAATTTATGGAATTCCCTGCCACAGAGGCATTGGTGAAACCAATTCTGGAGTATGGTGTACAATTTTGGTCGCCCAATTATAGGAAGGATGTCAACAAAATAGAGAGAGTACAGAGGAGATTTACTAGAATGTTGCGTAGGTTTCAGCAACTAGGTTACAAAGAAAGGTTGAATAAGTTGGGTCTTTATTCTTGGGAGCGCAGAAGGTTAAAGGGGGACTTGATAGAGGTCTTTAAAATGATGAGAGGGATAGACAGAGTTGATGTGAATAAGCTTTTCCTATTGAGAGTAGGGAAGATTCAAACAAGAGGACATGACTTCAGAATTAAGGGACAGAAGTTTAGGGGTAACATGAGGCGGAACTTCTTTACTCAGAGAGTGGTAGCTGTGTGTAATGAGCTTCCAGTGGAAGTGGTGGAGGCAGGTTCGATTTTATCATTTAAAAATACATTGGATAGGTATATGGATGGGAAAGGAATGGAGAGTGCAGGTAGATGGGACTAGGGGAAAATAAGTGTTCGGCACGGACTTGTAGAGCCGAGATGGCCTGTTTCCGTGCTGTAATTGTTATATGGTTATATGGTGGGCAGTGGAGGCCAAGTCACTGGATGGATTAAGAGAGAGTTAGATAGAGCTCTAGGGGCTAGTGGAGTCAAGGGATATGGGGAGAAGGCAGGCACGGGTTATTGATAGGGGACGATCAGCCATGATCATAATGAATCTGTAAAAAGAATCTTAAGAAAGAAATTAGAAAAGCTAAAAGAAGATATGAGGTTGCTTTGGCAAGTAAGGTAAAAGTAAATCCGAAGGGTTTCTACCGCTATATTAATAGCAAAAGGATAACTAGGGATAAAATTGGTCCATTAGAGAGTCAGAGTGGCCAACTATCTGCAGAGCCAAAAGAGATGGGGGAGATATTGAACAGTTTCTTTTCTTCGGTATTCACCAAGGAAAAGGATATTGAATTATGTGAGGTAAGGGAAACAAATAGAGTAGCTATGGAAACTATGAGGATCAAAGAAGAGGAAGTACTGACACTTTTGAGAAATATAAAAGTGGATAAGTCTCCAGGTCCGGACAGGATATTCCCTAGGACATTGAGGGAAGTTAGTGTAGAAATAGCAGGGGCTATGGCAGAAATATTTCAAATGTCATTAGAAACGGGAATAGTGCCGGAGGATTGGCGTACTGCGCATGTTGTTCCATTGTTTAAAAAGGGGTCTAAGAGTAAACCTAGCAATTATAGACCTATTAGTTTGACGTCAGTGGTGGGCAAATTAATGGAAAGAATACTTAGAGATAATATATATAAGCATCTGGATAAACAGGGTCTGATTAGGAACAGTCAACATGGATTTGTGCCTGGAAGGTCATGTTTAACTAATCTTCTTGAATTTTTTGAAGATGTTACTCGGGAAATTGATGAGGGTAAAGCAGTGGATGTTGTGTATATGGACTTCAGTAAGGCCTTTGACAAGGTTCCTCATGGAAGGTTGGTTAAGAAGGTTCAATGGTTGGGTATTAATGGTGGAGTAGTAAGATGGATTCAACAGTGGCTGAATGGGAGATGCCAGAGAGTAATGGTGGATGGTTGTTTGTCAGGTTGGAGGCCAGTGACGAGTGGGGTGCCACAGGGATCTGTGTTGGGTCCACTGTTGTTTGTCATGTACATCAATGATCTGGACGATGGTGTGGTAAATTGGATTAGTAAGTATGCAGATGATACTAAGATAGGTGGGGTTGCGGGTAATGAAGAAGAGTTTCAAAGTCTACAGAGAGATTTATGCCAGTGGAAGAGTGGGCTGAAAGATGGCAGATGGAGTTTAATGCTGATAAGTGTGAGGTGCTACATCTTGGCAGGACAAATCAAAATAGGACGTACATGGTAAATGGTAGGGAATTGAAGAATGTAGGTGAACAGAGGGATCTGGGAATAACTGTGCACAGTTCCATGAAAGTGGAATCTCATGTAGATAGGGTGGTAAAGAAAGCTTTTGGTGTGCTGGCCTTTATAAATCAGAGCATTGAGTATAGAAGTTGGGATGTAATGTTAAAATTGTACAAGGCATTGGTGAGGCCAATTCTGGAGTATGGTGTACAATTTTGGTCGCCTAATTATAGGAAGGATGTCAACAAAATAGAGAGAGTACAGAGGAGATTTACTAGAATGTTGCCTGGGTTTCAGCAACTAAGTTACAGAGAAAGGTTGAACAAGTTAGGGCTTTATTCTTTGGAGCGCAGAAGGTTAAGGGGGGACTTGATAGAGGTTTTTAAAATGATGAGAGGGATAGACAGAGTTGACGTGGAAAAGCTTTTTCCACTGAGAGTAGGGAAGATTCAAACAAGGGGACATGACTTGAGAATTAAGGGACTGAAGTTTAGGGGTAACATGAGGGGGAACTTCTTTACGCAGAGAGTGGTAGCTGTGTGGAATGAGCTTCCAGTGAAGGTGGTGGAGGCAGGTTCGTTTTTATCATTTAAAAATAAATTGGATAGTTATATGGATGGGAAAGGAATGGAGGGTTATGGTCTGAGCGCAGGTATATGGGACTAGGGGAGACTATGTGTTCGGCACGGACTAGAGGGGTCGAGATGGCCTGTTTCCGTGCTGTAATTGTTATATGGTTATATGGTTATATGGTTATATGAATGGCGGTGCTGGCTTCCTCCTGCATCTATTTTCCATGTTTTTATGTTTCTATGTTTTTATGCTTTAAATATTTCTGACGTACGTCTCAACCACCTCCTATGTAGCTTGTTGCATAGACCCAAACTCTCTGTGCCAAGAATTTGTCCTTCGGGTTCCTACTTTTGTTTATTTATTTCTGTGTTTTTGCATTAATATCAGTAAGAATGTCCATGTCGCCCCCCTTTTATCCCCCAGAGTAAGAAAAAATTCAGAGGGGAAAAAATAAATAAATAAATTCGGAAATAAAATCTGGCCCGCGGAATGAGGGAGTGCCCATTTCTCTGGGCCCGGGGGGAGGGGTGCCGGGTCTGCCCGCCCCATCCAGCGTCGGAGCCTCACCAACGGCTTGCCTGGCGACCAGGAGACCGTCCTCCCGTCGCCGGGCGGGAGTGGCTGAATCTGAACCCAGCGGCTGTAACCCCAACACCAGACGCCGCTGTGGCGGGGCCAGCTCCGCTTGCCTCCCCCCCAACCAGGGCCCAAGTTCTCAGCTAGTGACTCTTCTTCAGTTTGGAAGGGCATGCAAGAAATCACCAGCTATAAGAGGAAAGCCCCCCGCTCTTTGGACAATCGTCAGCTGACGAACTACCTGAATGAGTTTTACTGCAGGTTTGAAAATCAGAAACGTAACCCTGGTACCCCCTGTTGATTTTAGCTCTGCATTCAACACCATTGTGCCAGAGCTAGTACACTCCAAACTTTCTGAGTTGACTATGCTGAACCCCTCTGTCCGTGGATCACCAGCTTCCTGACAGACAGGAAGCAGCATGTGAGATGGGAAAGCATATCTCGGACCCGCAAATGCTCAGCATAGGGGCACGGCAAGATGCGTACTCTCCCCTCTCCTCTACTCTTGCCACACCAATGACTGCACCTCTGTCAAGCTTCTCAAGTTTGCAGACGACACAACCCTGATTGGACTGATCCAGGATGGGGATCTCTGAACTCTTTTCAATTTGACATCTTTCCTATAACATGGTGCCCTGAACTGAACACAATATTCTAAATGCGGTCTCACAAACATCTTATACAACTGCAACATGACCTCACAACTTCTATACTCAATACTCTGACTGATGAAGGCCAAAGTGCCAAAATACTTTTTGACCACCTGATATACCTGCGACACGAACTTCAAGGAACCATGCAACCATCAACCATTCCTCTGCCCACCTGGCTAATTGATCCAGATCCTGCTGCAATCTTTCACAACCATCTTCACTATCTGCAAAACCACTCACTTCTGTATCAGCAAACCAGCTAATCTTGCCCTGTTCTTTGACGTTTTACAGAGTGCTGGAGTAACTCAGCGGGTCAGGCTGAGTATGGAGGTTGGGAGGTCATGTTGCAGTTGCAGAAGAAGGTGGTGAGGCCGCATTCAGAGTATTGTATTCAGTTCTGCGCACCATGTTATAGGAAAGATGTCATCTGGAAAGGGTACAGAGAAGATTTACGAGGATGTTGCCAGGACTAGAGGGCCAGAGCTATAGGGAGAGGTTGAGTAGACTGGGTCTCTATTTCATGGAGCACAGGAGGATGAGGGATGATCTAATAGAATCATGATTTGAATAGATATGGTTGAGTCTTTTGCCCAGTAGGTTAATCGAGGAGCAGAGAACATAAGTTTAAGGTGAACGGCAAAAGATTTAATAGGAATCTGAGGGGTATGTTTTTCACACAAAGAGTGGTAGGTGTATGGAACAAGCTGCCAGAGGAGGTAGTTGAGGCGACAACTATCGCAACATTTAAGAAACAGTTAGACAGGTACAGGGAAAGGACTGGTTCGGAGGGATATGGATCAAACGTGGGCAGGTGAGACTAGTGCAGATGGGACATGCTGGGCCGAAGGGTCTGTTTCCACCCTATATCACTCCATGGCTCTATCTATCTTTCCCTCTCAAACACATTCTCCTGCCTCCGACACCCGTATCAATCAAGAATCTATCAATCTCCTCCTGAAAAATGTCCATTGACTTGACCTCCACAGCTGTCTGTGGCAATGAATTCCACAGTTCACCACCCTCAAGGACTTAAAAAATTCCTGCTCATCGCCTTCCCAAAGGAATGTCTTTCAACTCTGAGGCTGTGGCCACTGGTCCTAGACTCTCCCACTAGTGGAAACATCCTCTCCACATCCACTCAATCCAGGTTTTTACCAGGCTGGGACAGACTGCAACAGCTTCACACCGTGTCCCAAAGCTTGTGTCCTGTCCTGCATCACCCAAGGCAGCAGAGACATTATAGGAGAGGACAAGCGCCGTAAAAAAGTAGCTCACGATGGTTTGGGTAACATTCATGAATGTCTATGCATGCCACATCATGAATATTACTGAAGAACGGTCTTGACCCGAAATATAACCCCCAGCGATGCTGCCTGACTCACTGAGTTACTCCAGCACTCTGTGAAACGTCACCTATCCATGTTCTCCAGAGATGCTGCCTGACCCACTTAGTTACTGCAGCACTTTGTGTCTATTTTCCCTTCACCCATCTGCCCAAGCCCACTCTCCCCCCTCCTTTCCTATGTTCCTTTCCACCCATAAACCTCTCTCTGCCTTTACATTTGACTCTTCTTTCAAATCTGCTCTACTTATCTACATTCATTTTTCTTCTTAACCTTTTAGTCATAGAATGATGCAGTGTGGAAAACAGGCCCTTCAGCCCAACTTGCCCACACCGACCGACATGTCCCATCTAAACTAGTCCCACTCACACGGGTTTGGGCCATATCCATCAAAATCTGTCCTATCCATGTACGTGTCCAAATGTCTCTTAAACATTAGGATAGTCCCAGCCTTAACTATCTCATCTGGCAGCTCGTTATATACACCCAGCACCCTTTGTGTGAAAAAGCTACCTCTCAGATTCCTGTTAATTTCTGAAATATTGGTCATAAATTTGGATCAGAAATGCTCCAAAATAAGGCTCAGAATGCATCAGAGAGCATCTAGGAGCTTCCAGGGCCCTTAAGCGGGCCCTGGACCCTGGCATCGAGGGTCTTCATGCTTCGCGCTCATGATGTGCGCAGCGCGCACACTATTTCACATTAAAAATTTTGTAATCCTGTCATGCCACCCCCCTTTTTGGAAAGCTTCGTACGGGCCTGATATATAATAATGAAACACTCTACTCAGTTCAGCTTTCCCGTATTCCAGATAATGAAGCGCACAGTGAGTGTGAGAATATGAGTGAGTTTAGGGCAGTGTTTAGATGAGTTTGGCCCACCAAGTCCACGAGGGCAACCGATCATCTGTCTATTCCATATTCCACTGTCTTCGCCACTTCCATGTCACCCCCCCTTTCTAACCCGCTCCCTACCTACTAGGGATATTTACAGAGGTAATTTAATCAACAAACTCACGTCTTTGTGATGTTGGATAAAATCTGAGCATCCGGAGCAAACCCACGTCGTCACAAACTCCACAATGACTCGAGGATAGGATCGAACTCGAGTATCTGACGCTGTGAGGTAACGGCTCAACCAACTGCGCCACCGTGTGCTGGACAGTAAACGGTGGGAGAACATGGGAGGGTGTGGGAGCCGGACACGACAGAGAGTGTGAACGTGGGGCTGTGGGAGCCGGTAGGGGCGGGTGTGAGTAAGGGAATGTGAAAGAGAGAGGGTGTGAGTGAGAGTCCGTTAGGGAGTGACAAGACAAGGCGTGGAAGAGCGATAGACGGGGGGGGGGGGGGGGGGGGGGGGGGCGACGGTGAAAGCATGACCAAGCATGTGTGAATATATCAGAGTTTGAGAACAGGAGTCAACATAGAACATAAAACAAAAATAAATCACAGCGGAAGAACTGACCCTTCGGCCCATAATGTGCGTGCTGTATACACAGTCAAACTGAATTAATACCATGACATACGCTTATACGCCTTCTTTCCCACTTTCACGTTACCACATATAGCTGTGGACTTGGACCCCAATATTCATCTGGAGAAAATGCAGTGAAGTTTCTCGCCCGAATGCGTCACCTATTCCATTTCTCCAGAGATGCTGCCTGACACTCGGAGTCTCTTCGTCATTTTTTTTGTCTATCTTCGGTGTCAACTAGCATCTGGTTAATTCCCATACAATGCAGGTAAAGGTCTTGCCAACATTTTCCTCACATTCAACCTATAAATGACAGCGCCTCACCGTTACTGGGATTATACTCCATCTGTCATTTCTCCGCCGATAGTGTAGCAGATGTGCAGCCCCTTGTCATACATTCACAGCCTTCCTCGCAGTTTGCGGCCCTAGCAACTTTGGTGTCATCTGCAAGTTTTAGTCCAAGTCATTTATGTATATCTCAAACAACAGAGGCACCCGCACATATCACCAAGGAACGCCGCTGCCCATCGACCTCCAGCTGGAATAATCCTCTTTCATCAAAATCATCAGACACAGTGAGCAACACAGGCAGAGAGAAATGGACATTCTATCAACACACCAGACGGCCAGAGTGAGTTTGAACGTCGATAAGGCGACAAAAATATATTTCTGTCACGCGAACCTTCAGAGGTCAGCGAAGTGAGTGCAGAAGTTGGGGCGTTATGTTACAGTTGAACAAGACGTTAGCGAGGTCGCAGCTGGAAGAATGTGCTCAGTTTGCGTCACCGTGCTACAGGAATAATGCTAGCACGATGGAATGTGTGGAGAGAAGATTCCTATCAATGTTTCCAGAGCTCAATGGCATGCGCTACATGGAAGGATTGGGCAGGCGAGGCCTTTATTTCCAAGATATAGAGATATAGAGAGTATAGGTTTGTGGTGAATCCGAGGAGCAACCTTTTCACATAGTAGGTATCTGGAACCGGATGTCAGAGGATGAAGCTAAGCTAGGCAAATAACAACATTTAAAATACACTTCGGCATGGAGAACAAATATTTAGAGGGCATTAGGCCAGACACGTGCAGGTAATATTAACCTAAATCTTGGTCGGCAGCGACGAGTTGATCGGAAGGGTCTGTTTCTGGGCAGTACTATTCGATTTATTCCCAAGTAAGTGAACCGCACCGTGATCCCAAGTGTGATCCCGCTGCCCACTCCAGTATTACCTGAGGCTGCATTCAAACCCCGTCCCATCAATTTGTGCCTGTCCAGTATTAGTCCGTTCCAAGGAGCGCACAGAACAGCAAACAGTTGCGTGAACGCAAAGGCGTTTGTAAACCTGCTGACTGAAAATTACGTTAGAATTAGTGAGACATGTTGCCGCGGGCAGGAGGGATGGAGGGATGGAGAGAGGAGGGGTAGAGGTTTTTTGGTCGGTTGGGGCGCTGCAAGCCGGCGCCCTGTCAGCAGCGTGTCCGTTTTTTTCTACTTTTTTTAGTATGTTTTACAGTATGTTTTTGATGTGTCTCGGTGTGTTTTGTGGGGGGGGGGGGGGGGGGGGGTAAGGGGGAAACCGCTTCGGTCGCCTCCTCCACGGAGAGGCGACTTTTTCCAGGTCGCCTCCCCCGTGGCCTAACAACAAGGATCGGCGCGGCCTTTCCCGGAGACGCGCCCGGGGCTTCAGCGGCGGGCGCAGTGCGGACTCGGCGTGGAGCGGGCGAGCCCTCGCTGGAGGGGAGCGCTCCGTTTCGCTGGCCCGCGGCAGCCGGCAGCCTGAAGCCGCGGTCTGCAGAGCTCCAGCGTCTGCAGCCCAGGATCCCTCGTGGGGGACCCGGGGGGGGGGGGGGAAGAAGATGCTCCGAATGCCGGCCCGCCACCACCCCTGGAGGGGAGCTTCGACCGCCGGCCCTGCAGTCTGCGGTGCTTCTGGCTGCGGCGCGAATTTTAAACATTCGACCGCCGGCCTGTGCCACGGTCTCCGGTGGGGAAGAGCCGATCCTGGACTTACCTTGACTTTTACCTTGTCCTTTATCATCTGGACGCCCGCAGCGACGGTCGCGGAGGGTTGAGGTCCCGACCACGGGGGGAAATGGAGGTGGACTGGCCAATTTATGTGCCTTCCACCACAGTGATGAATGCTGTGGTGGATGTTTGTTAAATTTTAATTGTGTTTGTGTGTTCTTTATCATTGTACCGCTGTTGACAAATTCATTTCACTTGCACTTTATGTGCAATGTGGCGAGAGGGAGAGAGGGAGAGAGGGAGAGAGGGAGAGAGGGAGAGAGGGAGAGAGGGAGAGAGGGAGAGAGGGAGAGAGGGAGAGAGGGAGAGAGGGAGAGAGGGAGAGAGGGAGAGAGCGAGGGAGAGAGGGAGAGAGGGAGAGAGGGAGAGAGGGAGAGAGGGAGAAAGAGGGAGGGAAGGAAAGAGAGACAGGAAGAGGGTGAAAGGGAGATTGAGAGAGAAAGGGAGAGAGGGAGAGACTGCGATGGAGAGATTGAGGGAGAAAAAGAGAGGAAGAGGGCGAGCGAGAGAGAGAGAGCTGGGTGGGAGGGAGATGGAGAAAGCAATAGACATCCCCAATCAGTACCCGTTCCTGCCTTCTCCCCATATTCCTTGACCGCTATTTTTAAGAGCCCTATCTAGCTCTCTCTTGAAAGCATCAAGAGAACCTGCCTCCACCGCCCTCTGAGGCAGAGAATTCCACAGACTCACCACTCCCTGTGAGAAAAAGTGTTTCCTCGTCTCCGTTCTAAATGGCTTACTGCTTATCCTTAAACTGTGGCCCCTGGTTCTGGACTCCCCCAACATCGGGATCATGTTTCCTGCCTCTAGCGTGTCCAAACCCTTAACAATCTTATACGTTTCCATGAGATACCCTCTCATCCTTCTAAACTCCAGAGTGTACAAGCCCAGCTGCTCCATTCTCTCAGCATAAGACCGTCCCGCCATCCCGGGAATTAACCTTGTAAACCTACGCTGCACTCCCTCAATAGCAAGAATGTTCTTCCTCAAATTAGGGGACCAAAACTGCACACAATACTCCAGGTGTGGTTTCACTAGGGCTCTGTACAACTGCAGAAGGACCTCTTTGCTCCTATTTTCGATTCCTCTTGTTATAAAGGCCACCATGCCATTCGCTTTCTTCACTACCTGCTGTACCTGCATGCTTACTTTCATAGACTGATGAACAAGGATCCCCAGATCCCGTTGTACTTCCCCTTTTCCCAACTTGACGCCACTTAGATAGTAATCTGCCTTCCTGTTTTTGCTACCAAAGTGGATAACCTTACATTTATCTGCGAGAGATAGGTGGTGAGATTGAGTGGGAGGGAGAGGGAGAGCGAGAGAGAGAGAGAGAGAAGGAAAGAGATAGGGAGTGTGAGAGAGAGAGAGAGAGACAGACAGACAGACAGCGAGGAAGGGAGGGATAGAGAGAGCAGGAGAGAGGGGAAGGGGAGAGGGAGAGGGGGGGGGGGAGGGTTA
The DNA here is from genome assembly GCF_010909765.2 of Amblyraja radiata. Classification (NCBI taxonomy): domain Eukaryota; kingdom Metazoa; phylum Chordata; class Chondrichthyes; order Rajiformes; family Rajidae; genus Amblyraja; species Amblyraja radiata. The sequence continues at coordinate 29,287,193 of NC_045987.1, forward strand.
TGGGGAAAGAGAGGGAGGGAAAAAAGAGACCTAAAGAGGGAGGGAGGGAGAGAGAGATGGGGAGAGGAAGTGGGAAAAATGAGGGAGAGACGGAGAAAGGGTGAGGTAGAGAGAGTGGGAGAAAGAAAGAGGGGGAGGAAGAGAGAGTGGAGAGGGAAGGAGGGTGAGGGAAGAGAGTGACAGAGAGGGAGGGAGTTAGAGAGAGAGGGAGAGAGAGGTAGAGAGAGGGGAGTGGAGGGAGAGCGAGAGAGGCGGAGGGGGGTTGGGATAGAGTGAGAGAGAGATAGTGGGGGGAGACGGGTAGTGGGAGAGGGAGGGCGGTAGAGGTAAAGGAGGGAGGGAATGAGAGGGAGATAGAGAGGGTGAGGGCTGAAATAAAGAGAGAGAGAGAGCGAGAGAGCGAGAGAGCGAGAGAGCGAGAGAGCGAGAGAGCGAGAGAGCGAGAGAGCGAGAGAGCGAGAGAGCGAGAGAGCGAGAGAGCGAGAGAGCGAGAGAGCGAGAGAGCGAGAGAGAGAGAGAGAGAGAGAGAGAGAGAGAGAGAGGTAGATGAGAGTGACAGACACAGAGATGCTCAGACAGGGAGAAAGACAGAGGGAGACAGACAGAGAGACGGAATGGAGAGGGAGTGCGGAGGAGAGAGTGGGAGGAAGAGAAGGAGAGGGAGGGGAGGGAGAAGGAGAGAGAGAGGAAGAGGGATAGGGGAGGAGAGAGATGGGAGAGAGAGAGGGAGAGAGAGATTGAGAGGGGGAGAGGAGGGGTGAGAGAGAGGGAGAGAGGAATAGAGGGAGACGGAGGATGGGGGAGGAAGAGTGGAAGATGGAGAGGGGTGAGAGGAAGACTTGGATGGAGGGAGAGCGGGAGTGAGGGATGGCGAGAGGGAGGAAGAGAGAGGGGGAGAGGGTGGATGGGATAGAGAGAGAGACGAAGGAAGAGATGGAGGGGGTTTGAGCGAAGGTGGTGGTGGGCGGTGGGGATCTGTTCCCCCCCCCCCCCCTTCACCTTGTTCGGGATCAGCGTTCGTCATGAGGTTGAGCAGAGGGTTCAGAGTGCCGATGAAAATGGACGATCGCAGCTGAAGGATCGAGGTCGAGAGCAGGCTGGCGAGGAATGTGCGAGAGATAAGGCAGCTCCGGAAAGAGGGGACTTCCTCCACGTTCCCGTTGATATGTGGACCTGCAGCGGGACGGAGAACAGCCCACGTGAAAACAGAAGACAATCACGGCTCGGGCCTTTCACACGAACTACCCTTGGCTGCATCGCGCATATTCTCATTTCACAGCGAAATCAAAATGACTTTGACGTAAACTTAGATGCGTTCGTTTGAGTAGAAAGAAGGAACTTTAGATACTGGTTAGAACGCGAAGAGACACAAATAGCTGGAGTAACACAAGGAGTCGGGAGACATCACTGGAGAACATGCTTTGGCAAGGTTTCAGATCGGGACCATTCTTCAGAGTAATGGATCAGTGTGTAAGTTTGCAGACGCCGCCAAGGATGACCATCGCGGATTACGAATAAACATAGATTTAATTGCAATCCGAGGGGTAACATTTTCACACAAAGGGTGGTGGATGCATGGATCAAGCTGTCAGAGGAGGTAGTTGAGGCTGGGGCTATCCCATCGTTTAAGAAACAGTCTGATAGGTACATGGATAGGACAAGTTTGGAGTGATATGGACCAAGCACAGACAAGTGGGACTAGTGTAGCTGGGATATTGTTGGCCGGTGTGGGCGAGTTGGGCCTTGTATGTTGGACTGTATGTCACTGTATCCATAGTTCAAGGTGTGGACTCCTATACATCGGTGAGGTCAAACATAGACCGAGCCATCGTTTCGCTAAACACCTTCGCTCAGTCCGCATGGACCTATCTAATCTGCCATTTGCTAAACATTTTAATTATCCTTCCTATTCCCACTGACCTTTATGTCCCAGGCCTCCTCCATTGTCAGAGTGAGGCCACGCGCTAATTGGAGGAATTTTCATTAGGCGAGAAATAGTATTGTGTAGGCTAATGGGACTGAAGGATGACAAATCCCCTGGGCCTGATGGTCTGCATCCCAGGGTCCTCAGGGAGGTGGCTCTAGAAATAGTGGATGCATTAGTGATCATTTTCCAATGTTCAATGGATTCAGGATCAGTTCCTGTGGATTGGAGGATAGCTAATGTTATCCCACTTTTCAAGACAGGAGCGAGAGAGAAAACGGGGAATTACAAACCAGTTAGCCTGACTTCGGTGGTGGGAAAGATGCTGGAGTCAATTAATATAGAGGTAATAATGGGGCATTTGGATAGCAGTAAAAGGATTAGTCCAAGTCAACATGGATTTATGAAAGGGAAATCATGCTTGACTAATCTTCTGCAATTTTTTGAGGATGTGACAAGTAAAATGGGTGAAGGGGTGCCAGTGGATGTAGTGTATCTAGACTTTCAGAAAGGATTTGATAAGGTCCCGCACGGGAGACTGGTGACTAAAATTAGAGCACATGGTATTGAGTAAAGGGTGTTGATATGGATAGAAAATTGGTTGGCAGACCGGAAGCAAAGAGTAGGAGTGAACGGATCCTTTTCAGAATGGCAGGCAGTGGCGAGTGGAGTGCCGCAAGGCTCGGGGTTGGGGCCGCAACTGTTTACCATATATATTAATGATTTCGAAGAGGGAATTGGGAGCAACACTAGCAAGTTTGCGGATGACACAAAGCTGGGTGGCAGTATGAGCTGTGAAGAGGATGTTAGGAGGTTGCAGGGTGACCTGGACAGGTTGAGTGAGTGGGCAGATGCATGGCAGATGCAGTATAATATAGATAAATGTGAGGTTATTCACTTTGGCGGCAAAAACAAGGGGGCAGATTATTATCTCAATGGGGTTAGGTTAGGTAAGGGAGAGGTGCAGCGAGACCTGGGCGTCCTTGTACACCGGTCACTAAAAGTTGGCGTGCAGGTACAACAGGCAGTGAAGAAAGCTAATGGAATGTTGGCCTTCATAACAAGAGAATTTTAGTATTGGAGTAAAGAGGTTCTTCTGCAGTTGTATAGGGCTCTGGTGAGACCACATCTGGAGTATTGTGTTCAGTTTTGGTCTCCTAATATGAGGACGGACATCCTTGTGATTGAAGCAGTGCAGCGTAGGTTCACGAGATTGATCCCTGGGATGGCGGGACTGTCATATGAGGAAATATTGAAAAGACTAGGCTTGTATTCACCGGAGATTAGAAGGATGAGGGGGTTCTTATAGAAATATAAAATTATAAAAGGACTGTACAAGCTGGATGCAGGAAAAATGTTCCCAATGTTGGGCGAGTCCAGAACCAGGGGCCACAGTGTTAGAATAAAGGGGAGATCATTTAAGACTGAGGTGAGAAAAAGCTTTTTCACCCAAAGAGTTGTGAATTTATGGAATTCCCTGCCACAGAGGGCAGTGGAGGCCAAGTCACTGTATGGATTTAAGAGAGAGTTAGATAGAGCTCTGGGGGCTCATGGAGTCAAATAATATGGGGAGAAGGCAGGCACGGGTTATTGATAGGGGACGATCAGCCATGATCACAATGAATGGCGGTGCTGGCTCGAAGGGCCGAATGGCCTCCTCCTGCACCTATTTTCTATGTTTCTAACAGCATCTTTTTTGCATTTCTTTAATTCATTGTTCTATATCTATCTACATCATTGTCTATATCTCTTGTTTCCCTTTCCCGTGACATTCAGTCTGAAGAAGGGTCTCGACCTGAAATGCCACCCATTCCTTCTATAATGAGATGTTGACTGTCCTATTGAGTTACTCCAGCTTTATGTGTTTATCTTCACATTTAACCATCATCTGCAGTTCCTTCCTCAACATTACACTTTACAAGTTTCTTTTAAATGAAACTGTTATACTTGTCGCAACTAGTTGCTCTAGCAGCTCGTTCCATATATCCATCAGCCTCTGAGGAAAAGCTTTGCCCCTCAGCTTCCTATTAAATCGTTCCTCTCTTACTTTAGACCTTCATGCTCAGGTCCTTGATTCCTATACCCACCAATTGCACAAGTGATTTCATGCACCAATAACATCAACATTCAACCCTCTGCTCTACAAGGAATAAAGTCATATCTTTCCCAAGCTGTCCCTGTGGTTCAAGGGATGTAATGATGAGGCTCTATAAGGCGCTGATCAGGCCGCATTTGGAATATTGTAAGCAATTGTGGGCACCGTATCTGAGAAAGGATGTGCTGGCTCAGGAGAGGGTCAAGGGAAGGTTTACAAGAATGAACCCAGGAATGAGCAGGTTAACCAATGATGAGCGTTTGTCAGCACTGGGCCTGTACTCTCTGGAGTTTAGAACAACGAGGGGGACCTCATTAAAACATACAGAATATTGAAAGGCTTGGATGGAGTGGATGTGGAGAGGATGTTTCCACTAGTGGGAGATTCTAGGGCCAGAGGTCATAGCCTCAGAATTAAAGGACATTCTTTGAGGTGGAAATGCTTTAGTCAGAGGGTGGTGAATCTGTGGATTTTTTTGCCAAAGAAGGTTGTGGAGGCCAAGTCAGTGGATATTTTTAAGGCAGAGATACTGTAGATAGATTCTTGATTAGTACAGATATCAGAGGTTATGGGGAGATGGCAGGAAAATGGGGTTAAAGGGGAGAGATAGATCAGCCATGATTGAATGGCTGAGTAGACCTGCTGGGCCGAATGGCCTAATTCTACTCATATCACATGACCTTGTGACCTTATTCACTGGAGCCCTGCTAACATCTTCGTGAATGTTATCCGCACGGATTTTTGGTTGCCATCATTTTCTATACTTCTATCATCCCCACATCCTTCAGTGCTACAGTAAAAAGAAATCCAAGATTTTCCAAGATCTTATACGTTATAGCGCCCTCCAATCCAGACATCATCCTGGTAAACCTGTGCTTCACTATTCCTGTAATGGGGCTACAGAAACTGCTTGCAACACTCCATATGTGGTCTGATCAAAGCCTTATAAAGCCCCAACGTGACTTCCTGACTCTTAAACCGAATTCCCAGACCTATGAATGTAAACATTCCTTCTGCTGTCTTTACCCCTATTAACTTATGTTGCCACTTTCAGGGATTCTGTGCATCTACCCGATCTATTCCTCTCATGATTTTGTATACCTCTCTAAGATCTCTCCTGATCCTCCTGCGCTCCATGGAATAGAGATCCAGCCTACTCAACCTCTCCCTATAGCTCACACACTCTAGTCTTGGCAACATCGTCGTAAATCGTTTCTGAACCCTTTCAAGATTGACAATATCTTTCCTAAAACATGGTGCCCAGTACTGAACACAATATTCTAAATGTGGTCTCACCAATGTCTTATACAACTGCATCATGACCTCCCAACACTCTGAATGATGAATGTCAAAGTGCCAAAAGCCTTTTTGACCACCTGCGACTCGGCCTTCAAGGAACCATGCACCTATACTCCTAGATCACTCTGCTCTACAACACTTGTTCGACGTCCCAAAATGCAACACCTCACACTTCTCTGTATTAAATTCCATCAACCATTCTACCGCCCACCTGGCCAATCGATCCAGATCCTGCTGGAATTGTTCACAATCATTTTCACTATCTGGAAAACCACTAACTTTTGTATTTTCAGCAAACTTGCTAATCTTGCCCAGTATGTTCTCATCCAAATCATTGATGTAGATGACAAACAGTAACAGGCCCAGCACCGAACCCGAGGCACACCAACAGTCACAGGCCTCCATTCTGAGAAGCAATCTTCCACCATCACCCACTGCTTCCTTCCATGGAGCCAATTTGCTACCATTCAGCTATCTCTCCTTGGATCCCATGCGATCTAACCTTCCAGAGCAGCCAACCATGTGGAACCTTGTCAAACACCTTACTGAAGTCCATGTGCACAACATCGACAGCTTTGCCTCATCAACCTTTTTGGTCACGTCTTCAAAAACTCAATCAGATTTGTGATACATGACCTCCCACGTTCAAAACCATGCTGACTATCCCTAATCAGCCCATGCCCATCCAAATACCTGTATATCCTATCCCTCAGAATTTACCAACTCCTATTCCTCAGTAACATTCCAACTACAGATGTTAAGCTCACCGGCCTATAGTTCCCAGCATTTTCCCTGCAGCCCTTCTTGAAATGGGGTACGACATTTTCCACCCTCCAGTCTTCTGGCACCTTTCCTGTATTTAAGGACGACTCGTAAATTTCAACCAGGGCTCCCGCAATTTCCTTTCTAGTTTCCCACAATGTCCTTGGATGTATCAGATCATGCGCTAGAGATTTGTGTACCTTCATACACCACAGTACCTTCAGTACTTCCTCGACGGTAACACTGCCTGCTCTCAAGCCACTTCCAGTGACTGCTCCAATTTCCTCCATTCTACTGTTTTTCTCCTCGGTAAATAAGAAAACTCTCCTGAACACTTTTGAGTAATTGCACCCCATGTGAACCCCTCACGCTATGATTTACCCAGTCTATATTGAGAAAGTTAAAATCCCCTCCTGCAACAACCTTATTTGATCTGCAGCTGTCTGCAATCTCCCCGCACATTTGTTCTTCAAATTCCTGTTGACTATTCGGGGGTCTGTAGTACACCCCCAACAAGGTGACCATCCCTTTCTTGTTCCCCAGCTCCACCCATACAGTCTCACTCGCCAAACCATCCGTAATGCCACCACTGAACACTGCCGTGACATCCTCCTTACCCAACAATGCAACCCCCCTCCTCTTTTTCCTTCACCCCTGTCGCTCCTGTCCCCGGAACATTGAGCTGCCAGTCCTCCTTTAACCAGGTTTCAGTCATGGCTACAAGTTCCAGTTGCTCGTACCTATCCATGCTCTGAGATCATCTGCCTTACCCGTCAGGCCCCTTGCATTAAAATACGTGCAGTTTAAACCAACCCTCCATCCTCGCTCTCCACCTTATTCTGTCCACTAACCTTTCCCACACCACCCTTTATACCAACTTCTAGCCTCTCACGTGCCTCGGTCTTGCACGAGATCCCACTCCCCTGCCAATCTAGTTTAAACCCTCCCGTGTAGCATTAGTAAACCTTCTCGCTGGGATGTTGGTACCCCTCCAGTTTAGGTGCAACCGTCCCTTTTATATCGGTCACCCCTGCCCCAGAAGAGATCCCTAATATCCAGAAATCTGAATCCCTGCCACCTGCACCAACTCCTCAGCCACACATTAATTTCCCTTATATTCCTATTCTTACCCTCACTAGCACGAGGTACTGGAAGCAATCCTGAGATCACTACCCTGCAAGTCCTGCTTTTTTACCTAATTCTGTAAATTCTTTTTGCAGAACCTCCTTCCTCGTCCGACCTATATCATTTGTGGCAATAACCTCCGGCTGCTGCCCCTCACTCTTGAGGATGCCGTGCAGCCACTCCGAGACGTCCTGGACCCTGGCACCAGGAAGGCAATGCAACATCCTGGAGTCTTGCCTACTGCTGCAGAAACTCCTATCCGCACCTCTGACGATGGATTCTCCCACCACTATGGCACTGCCTGACGTCACATTTCCCCGTTGAGCCTCGGCACACAGTGCATGAGTTTGAAAGAGGTGCAAGTGCCTAATGTGAAAGGACAGTCATGGCTCCTGTACAAAGTCGAGGGAGGAGATATTGGGACAGGTGTTGCATCTTCTGCGGTTGCAAGTGATCCTACCTGGGGAGGGGGTTGTTTGGGTAGGAAGGGATGAATTAACTAGGGAGTTGCGGAGGGAACGCTCGTTGAAAGGTGAAAAGGGGTGTAGATGGAAGATTTGACTAGTTGTGGGACCCCGTTGGAGGTGGCGAAAATGTCGGAGGATTGTGTGTTGTATGCGACAGCTGATGGGGTGAAAGGTGAGGACCAGGGGGGCTCTGTCCCTGTTGTGACTAGGGGGAGGGAGAGCGAGGGCAGAGCTGTTGGGGACATGTATGAGGGCCTAATGTGGCATAGATGGAGGAATTGGGAGTTGGGGATAGAGTCTTTGCAGCAAGCAGGGTGGGAAGAAGTGTAGTTGAGATAGTTGTGAAAGTCAGTGGGGTTGTAATAGGCATCTGTCATTAGTCTATATACGAGGGTGGAGACCTTGATATCAAGAAAGGGGAGGGAGGGGTCCAAGCAAATTTGAGTGCAGGATAGAAATTGGTGGTGAAGTTTATAAAGTCCAAAAGTTCTGCATGCATACAGGATCCAAGATGCAGTCATCAATGCAACGGAGTTCGAGTTCGGGGATATGGCCAGTGTATGACTGGAGCAAGAATTGTTCAACGTAACCCATATAGAGGCAGGCCGAGCTGGGACCCATGCGAGTGTTCATAGCTACGCCTTTGATTTGAAGGAAGTGGGAGGAGTCAAATGAGAAATTCTTAAAGGTGAGGATCAGCTCTGTTGGGTGGAGTAGAGTGTTAGTAGAGCAAAATTGGATGATGCTGCGGTTGAGGAAGAAACGGAGGGCTTCCTGGTGGAGGATGGAGATGTAGAGTGACTGAACGTCCACAGTAAAGATGAGCGAATGAGGGCTCCGAAAACCGACGAAGGGCGTGTGTAGTATCTTGGACATAGGTCAGGAGAGATTGGACCAGGGAGGATAGGATGAAGTCAAGGCAAGCAGAAATCATTTCAGTGGGACAGGAGCAGGCAGAAACAATGCGTCTGTTAGGACAGTTGTGTTAATGGATTTTGTGGAGTGGGTAAAACCGGGCCGTGGGGGGCTGGGAAATGATAACGTTGGAGGCTGTGGAAGGTTGGAAATAATAAAATTGGAATGTTTGTGAGATTATGGTTTGGTGCTCATCTGTGGGATCAAGATCCAAGGTTAAGTAGGAGGAGGTGTCCAAGAGCTGGCGTCTGGCTTAAGTGCGGTAGACGTCAGCACGGCAGACTGCCATGGCACCTCCTTTGTTTGAAATGAAAAGCTCTAAAGAGGTGGGGACCGGTGGAGACGAGAGACGGGGTGATCACTGGGCGGTGAGGACTCCTTACATTTGAAAAAGGCATGGAGTTGGAGGTGAAAGAAGAAAATCTCTACATCGTGGCGAACCCGGAACTCATTGATGTGGGGGCGGAGGGGAACAAAGATGAGGCCTCTGTTGAGGTCAAACCATTCCGTATTGGAAAGGGGCAGGTCAAGAGGATGGGTGAAAACACGACAAGGGTGTGGGTTGGGGTCAGAGTAGGGCCGGAGAGAAGAGGGAGATTAAGGTGAGATCCTGTGTGGCGGGGTGGGGTAGTCAGCATAGGAAAGGGGAAGATGAAAGGGAGAAAGTTATATGCACAGTTCTAAAGAGATATGGGCCAAACACGGACCAATGGTATTCTGTTAGGTTGTGCAACGTGGTCGGCAGGGACGGGTTGTGCTGAGGTGCCGGTTTCCGTTCTGCGTGAATCTAATTCAGAGTTTGTAAGGTGAGTCGTGGATTGGACGAGGGCAGGAATTGATGTAAAGTTACGTGTCAGAGTGAGTTCCTGGAGGGGAAAGTGAGAGAACTTCATACCTTCTGGCCCGTTGAGCTGGAAATTATCTGCGGCAGGCGGCTGTTCACATCCATCTCCCGATGTACCCTCAATCTCCACCGCCCCCTCACTCCTTTGTTCCGTCTCTTCCCTTCGCCCTTCTGGATACCATTCTCTCTTGAATTTCACTGTGCCCATTTCAAATTCTTCACTCACCTCCCCATTCTTTTCATCAGCCTCATCCCTCCACGTCCCATCCTTCTCTCCCCTCCCCCCTTCCTTACCTTCCTCTGTATCTTTCCTCCACTCTCCCTGCCCTCCTGCCATCCCACCCTTCCCTGCTGCCTTCTCTCCCCTTCTCCTTTTCATCACTCCCCTCCACTCGCCCTCTGTTTCTACCTGTCCCTCTTTCTCTCCCCTCTCCCATTTCTTATCTTCCTTCATCACTTCCCTGCACTCTCCCTTCTGCCCCTCCCTCTCGCTGCTCCCCGCTTTATTCTCGCTGTCCGTCCCCATCCTACAGTTTTGCTCCTTCTCTTCCCCATTTCTCGTATCTCCCTCTGTCCCTCCACTCCACTCACCCTTCTCGCCCTCCATCTCTCCCCTCCCCTGTCCCACAGCAGCATCCGCCAGATTTCTCCCCACTTCCCTTTCCCACATCATTCCTGCCTCTCCGGCATCTCCCTCAATCTGCTCCCTCCTGTCATTCCTGTTTCCCTCCATCTGATCGACTGCCAATGTAGAATCCCCCTGTTGAGTAGTCTCGATCGCATGGTCCATGAGTCGATCCTTTTCACAGTTCACCCTGGGTGGCAAAAGAACTGGTATAAATGTCATGAGGCCAGGATTTCAGTGACCGACAAGGATATCCCTGTGCATTGTGACAAAGTATTGTCAGTAAATGGGAAAGTGTGCATCAAAGAGATTCACCAGGGATTGTTACCTGGGATTGTGAGCTGGAGCAGGGCCGGCCTTAAGCCGATTGGACCAATTGCTCCCAATTGGGCCCCGCAGCTAAGGGGGCTCCGCACTAGAGTAATCAGAAGATCCAAGAGCTCCGCTCTAGGATCAATTGGAGCAAAGATCTTATAGCACACAAGATGGTCCCCTCCTGCGAAATACAATGGACTGACGTGTAGTACGCACTGGAGCGTAACCTCCGCCATTTCAGTAACCCCGACCCGACTTCAGTTATGCCTCTCGCGTGGGAACAGTTTATGTGTTTTTAAATGATTTTTAAAATTTTCTTTTTAAACGGCACATACCTTGTACAGGGAGGAACTACAGATGCTGGTTTAAACCGAAGACAGACACAAAAGGCTGGAGTAAATCAGCGGATCAGGCAGCATCTGTCACTAAAACAAGTTGTATTGTAACTACGTATGTACTTTTCAGAGGTGATCCACACATTTTGTTTGTTACTTGTAGGCTTACATGTATGTAATTTTATATTAAAATATAGCTCAGATCTGTTTGGTCCATTAACTCGCAGGCACTTTTTAAGCGCACATTTTGATTACTTTCCATTCTACCATAGAGATATAAAGTCTATTAGACTAAGTGGGACCCGTTGGGTCCCATGTTCACACAGGAGGGCTGGTCCCCCGACGCAATATTCCAACTCTCCAACAATTCCAATATTGGTGGCCAGCGCTTTCTGGAGCGCTGGTATGGGTTCTTGGGGTGGCAGCTCAGTCCCTCAAGCCTGATCTGCTGGCAGCTCACTCACGGCTGGTGGGCTGGCAGTTGACTCATGGCTATTCCTTGAAATTCCATTTCAAGCAGGATGCAAGGCCACCAAATTCAAATCCATTTTCCTACCATTTCAAGCAGGGTGCAAGACCACCAAATTCGTGCAGTTTCTTGCCTCTTTGAGCAGGGTACAAGGCCACTAAATTCAAGTGCAGTTTCCTACCACTTCAAGCAGGGTGCAAGGCCATCGAATTCAAGTGCAGTTTCCAACCACTTCAAGCAGGGTGCAAGGCCACCGAATTCAAGTGCAGTTTCATACCACTTCTAGCAGGGTGCAAGGCCACCAAATTCAATTGCAGTTTCATACCACTTCAAGCTGAATCCAAGGCCACGAAATTCAAATGCAGTTTCATACCACTTTCAGCAGGGTGCAAGGCCACCAAATTCAGTGCAGTTTCATACCACTTCAAGCAGGGTGCAAGGCCGCCAAATTCAAGTGCAGTTTCATTCCGTTTTAAGCAGGGTGCAATGCCACCAAATTCAAATGCATCTTCATACAATTTCATGCAGGGTGAAACCACCATAAAACCACACAAAACACCAAACTCACAGTTCAATAGACATTCAGTGTGTTCAGTTGATTCACAGCTCAGCCGTGACCTCTCCCTCCCCCATCATGCAGAGACTGAGCCACACCCACACTTCTTGGTTTTTAAAAGTGCCTTTTAACTTCAAGCAAAGCACCCAAATCACCATTTGCAGTAGGTAGTGCCTTTTAATTTCAAGCCAAAGCATCCAAACCACCATTTGCAGTAAGTAGTGCCTTTTAACTTCAAGCCAAAGTACCCAACCCACCATTTGCAGTAAATAGTGTCTCTTAACTTCAAGCCAAAGCACCCAACCCACCATTTGCAGTAAGCAGTGCCTTTTAACTTCAAGCCAAAGCAGCCAACCCACCATTTTCAGTAAGTAGTGCCTTTTAACATCAAGCCAAAGCACCCAACCAAACCTTTGCAGTAAGTAGTGCCTTAACTTCAAGCCAAAGCACCCAAACCACCATTTCCAGTAAGTAGTGCCTTTTAACTTCAAACCAAAGCACCCAAACTACCATTCTCAGTAAGTAGTGCCTTAAGTTCAAGCCAAAGCACCCAAACCATCATTTGCAGTAAGTAGTGCCATTTAACTTCAAGCCAAAGCACCCAAACCACCATTTGCAGTAAGTAGTGCCTTTTAACTTCAAGCCAAAGCACCCAAACTACCATTTGCAGTAAGTAGTGCCTTTTAACTTCAAACCAAAGCACCCAATCCACCATTTGCCATACGTAGTGCCTTTTAACTTCAAGCCAAAGCACCCAACCCATCATTTGCAGTAAGTAGTGCCTTTTAACTTCAAGCCAAAGCAGCCAACCCACCATTTGCAGTAAATAGTGCCTTTTAGCATCAAGCCAAATCACCCAACCAAACCTTTGCATTAAGTAGTGCCTTATATCTTCAAGCCAGAGCACCCAACAAACCCTTTGCAGTAAGTAGTGCCTTTTAACTTCGCCAAAGCACCCAAACCACCATTCGCAGTAAGTGGTGCTTTAACTTCAAGCCAAAGCACCCACACTACCATTTGCAGTAAGTAGTGCCATTTAACTTCAAGCCAAAGCACCCAAACCACTATTTGCAGTAAGTAGTGCCTTTTAACTTCAAGCCAAAGCACCCAAATTACCATTTGCAGTAAGTAGTGCCTTTTAACTTCAAGCCAAAGCACCCAATCCACCATTTGCCGTACGTAGTGCCTTTTAACTTCAAGCCAAAGCACCCAACCCATCATTTGCAGTAAGTAGTGTCTTTTAACTTCAAGCCAAAGCACCGAAACCACCATTTGCATTAACTAGTGCCTTTTAACTTCAAGCCAAAGCACCCAAACCACCATTTGCAGTAAGTAGTGTCTTTTAACTTCAAGCCAAAGCACCGAAACCACCATTTGCAGTAAGTAGTGCCTTAACTTCAAGCCATAGCACCCAAACCACCATTTGCAGTTGGTGCCTTTTAACTTCAGGCCAAAGCACAAAACCCACCATTTGCAGTAAGTAGTGCATTTGAACTCAGGCCAAAGCACAAAACCCACCATTTGCAGTAAGTAGTGCATTTGAACTCAGGCCAAAGCACAAAACCCACCATTTGCAGTAAGTAGTGCATTTGAACTCAGGCCAAAGCACAAAACCCACCATTTGCAGTAAGTAGTGCATTTGAACTCAAGCCAAAGCACCCAGACCACCATTTGCAGTAAGTAGTGCCTTATAACTTCAAGCCAAAACACCCAAACCATCATTTGCAGTAAGTAGTGCCTTTTAACTTCGAGCCAAAGCACCCAACCCATCATTTGCAGTAAGTAGTGTCTTTTAACTTCAAGCCAAAGCACCCAAAGCACCATTTGCAGTAAATAGTGCCTTTTAACTTCAAGCCAAAGCACCCAAACCACCATTTGAAGTAGTGCCATTTAACTTCAAGCCAAAGCACCCAACCTACCATTTGCAGTAAGTAGTGTCTTAACTTCAAGCTAAAGCACCCAAAACACTATTTGCAGTAAGTAGTGCCTTTTAACTTCAAGCCAAAGCACGCAAACCACCATTTGCAGTAAGTAGTGTCTCTTAACTTCAAGCCAAAGCACAACACCCACCATTTGCAGTAGGTAGTGCCTTGTAACTTCAAGCCAAAGCACCCAAACCACCATTTGAAGTAGTGCCTTTTAACTTCAAGCCAAAGCACCCAACCTACCATTTGCAGTAAGTAGTGTCTTAACTTCAAGCCAAAGCACCCAAACCACTATTTGCAGTAAGTAGTGCCTTTTAACTTCAAGCCAAAGCACGCAAACCACCATTTGCAGTAAGTAGTGTCTCTTAACTTCAAGCCAAAGCACAAACCCCACCATTTGCAGTAGGTAGTGCCTTGTAACTTCAAGCCAAAGCACGCAAACCACCATTTGCAGTAAGTAGTGCCACTTAACTTCAAGCCAAAGCACACAACTCTCCATTTGCAGTGTCGTACTTTTTAACTTCTTCTACTCCTTCTTCTTCTTCTTCTTCGGAGTTTTACGGCAGCCGGCATCCGCAATGTTGCATTGCTGCCACCTCCTGGCTTCATTCCACAATACTCATGTCTTTATATTAGATCCATTTTATAAGCCCAGAGGCCCTCAAGAAATCAAACAACAGCTTTATTCCTTTTCCTTTCCCTCCACACTAGAATGTTCTTTACTGATATTTCTGTCAATCCAATTTTCCTCATTTCAATGATCATAAATACTCTTTCTGTCTCATATCTCCTACACGCAACTAGGGCATGCTGAACTGTTTCTGGTTGATGGCATTCCTCACACAGCCCAGTAGGGTGTTTTCCCAATATTTTTAAAGTGCTGTTCAGACTTTTTAACTTCAAGCCAAAGGACCCAAACCACCATTTGCAGTAAGTAGTGCCTTAACTTCAAACCAAAGCACCCAAACCACCATTTGCAGTAAGTAGAGCCTTTTAACTTCGTCAAGGCACTCAAACCACCATTTGCAGTAAGTAGTGCCTTTAACTTCACGCTAAAGCACCCAAACCACCATTTGCAGTAAGTAGTGCCTTTTAGCTTCAACCCAAAGCACAAACCCCACCATTTGCAGTAGTAGTGCCTTTTAATCTCAAGCCCTAGCACCCAAACCACCATTTGCAGTAAGTAGTGCCTTAACCTCAAGCCAAAGCACCCAAACCACCATTAGCAGTTAGTAGTGCCTTTTAACTTCAAGCCAAAGCACCGAATCGTCCATTTGCTGTAAGTAGTGCCTTTTAACTTCAAGCCAAAGCACCCAAACAATCATTTGCAGTCAGTAGTGCCTTTAAAGTTCAAGCCAAAGCATCATTTGCAGTAAGTAGCGCCTTTTAACTTCAAACCAAAGCACCCAACCCACCATTTACAATAAGTAGTGCCTTTTAACTTCAAGCCAAAGCACCCAATCCACCATTTGCAGTACGTAGCGCCTTATAACTTCAAGCCAAAGCACCGAACCGTCCATTTGCAGTAAGTAGTGTCTTTTAACTTCAAGCCAAAGCACCCACTCCATCATTTGCAGTAAGTAGTGCCTTTTAACTTCAAGCCAAAACACCCAACCCACCATTTGCAGTAAGTAATGCCTTTTAACTTCAAGCCAAAGCAGCCACCCCAACATTTTCAGTAAGTAGTGCATTTAAACTTCAAGCCAAAGCACCCAACCAACCCGTTGCATTAAGTAGTGCCTTATAACTTCAAGCCAAACACCGAACCCACCCTTTGCAGTAAGTAATGCCTTTTAACTTCAAGCCAAAGCACCCAAACCACCATTTGAAGTAAGCCGCGCCTTAACTTCAAGCCATAGCATCGAAACCATTTGCAGTAAGTAGTGCCTTTTACCTTCAAGCCAAAGCACCCACACCACCATTTGCAGTAAGTCGGGCCTTATAACGTCAAGCCAAAGCAGCCAGAACACCATTTGCAGTAAGTAGTGCCTTTTAACTTCAAGTCAAGGCACCCAAACCACCATTTGCAGTAAGTAGTGCCTTTGAAATTCAAGCTAAAGCACCCAAACCACCATTTCCAGTAAGTAGTGCCTTATACCTTCAAGCCAAAGCACAAAATCCACCATTTGCAGTAGGAAGTGCCTTTTAACTTCAAGCCAAAACACCCAAACCACCATTTGCAGTAAGTAGTGCCAATTAACTTCAAGCCAAAGCACACAACCCACCATTTGCAGTAAGTCGAGCCTTTTAACTTCAAGCCAAAGCACAAACCCCACCATTTGCAGTAGGTAGTGCCTTGTAACTTCAAGCCAAAGCACGCAAACCACCATTTGCAGTAAGTAGTGCCACTTAACTTCAAGCCAAAGCACACAACTCTCCATTTGCAGTGTCGTACTTTTTAACTTCTTCTACTGCTTCTTCTTCTTCTTCTTCGGAGTTTTACGGCAGCCGGCATCCGCAATGTTGCATTGCTGCCACCTCCTGGCTTCATTCCACAGTACTCATGTCTTTATATTAGATCCATTTTATAAGCCCAGAGGCCCTCAAGAAATCAAACAACAGCTTTATTCCTTTTCCTTTCCCTCCACACTAGAATGTTCTTTACTGATATTTCTGTCAATCCAATTTTCCTCATTTCAATGATCATAAATACTCTTTCTGTCTCATATCTCCTACACGCAACTAGGGCATGGTGAACTGTTTCTGGTTGATGGCATTCCTCACACAGCCCAGTAGGGTGTTTTCCCAATATTTTTAAAGTGCTGTTCAGACTTTTTAACTTCAAGCCAAAGGACCCAAACCACCATTTGCAGTAAGTAGTGCCCTAACTTCAAACCAAAGCACCCAAACCACCATTTGCAGTAAGTAGAGCCTTTTAACTTCGTCAAGGCACTCAAACCACCATTTGCAGTAAATAGTGCCTTTAACTTCACGCTAAAGCACCCAAACCACCATTTGCAGTAAGTAGTGCCTTTTAGCTTCAACCCAAAGCACAAACCCCACCATTTGCAGTAGGTAGTGCCTTTTAATCTCAAGCCCTAGCACCCAAACCACCATTTGCAGTAAGTAGTGCCTTAACCTCAAGCCAAAGCACCCAAACCACCATTAGCAGTTAGTAGTGCCTTTTAACTTCAAGCCAAAGCACCGAATCGTCCATTTGCTGTAAGTAGTGCCTTTTAACTTCAAGCCAAAGCACCCAAACAATCATTTGCAGTCAGTAGTGCCTTTAAAGTTCAAGCCAAAGCATCATTTGCAGTAAGTAGCGCCTTTTAACTTCAAACCAAAGCACCCAACCCACCATTTACAATAAGTAGTGCCTTTTAACTTCAAGCCAAAGCACCCAATCCACCATTTGCAGTACGTAGCGCCTTATAACTTCAAGCCAAAGCACCGAACCCACCATTTGCAGTAAGTAATGCCTTTTAACTTCAAGCCAAAGCAGCCACCCCAACATTTTCAGTAAGTAGTGCATTTAAACTTCAAGCCAAAGCACCCAACCAACCCGTTGCATTAAGTAGTGCCTTATAACTTCAAGCCAAACACCGAACCCACCCTTTGCAGTAAGTAATGCCTTTTAACTTCAAGCCAAAGCACCCAAACCACCATTTGAAGTAAGCCGCGCCTTAACTTCAAGCCATAGCATCCAAACCACCATTTGCAGTAAGTAGTGCCTTTTACCTTCAAGCCAAAGCACCCACACCACCATTTGCAGTAAGTCGGGCCTTATAACGTCAAGCCAAAGCAGCCAGAACACCATTTGCAGTAAGTAGTGCCTTTTAACTTCAAGTCAAGGCACCCAAATCACCATTTGCAGTAAGTAGTGCCTTTGAAATTCAAGCTAAAGCACCCAAACCACCATTTCCAGTAAGTAGTGCCTTATACCTTCAAGCCAAAGCACAAAATCCACCATTTGCAGTAGGAAGTGCCTTTTAACTTCAAGCCAAAATACCCAAACCACCATTTGCAGTAAGTAGTGCCAATTAACTTCAAGCCAAAGCACACAACCCACCATTTGCAGTAAGTCGAGCCTTTTAACTTCAAGCCAAAGCACCCAAACCACCATTCGCAGTAAGTAGTGCCTTAACTTCAAGCCAAAGCACCCAAACCACCATTTGCAGTAGGTAGTGCCTTTTAACTTCAAGCCAAAGCACACAACCCACCATTTGCTGTAAGTCGTGCCTTTTAACTTCAAGCCAAAGCACCCAAACCACCATTTATAACCATATAACCATATAACAATTACAGCACGGAAACAGGCCATCTCGACCCTTCTAGTCCGTGCCGAACACGTATTCTCCCCTAGTCCCATTCACCTGCGTTCAGACCATAACCCTCCATTCCTTTCCCGTCCATATAACTATCCAATTTATTTTTAAATGATAAAAACGAACCTGCCTCCACCACCTTCACTGGAAGCTCATTCCACACAGCCACCACTCTCTGAGTAAAGAAGTTCCCCCTCATGTTCCCCATAAACTTCTGTCCCTTAATTCTCAAGTCATGTCCCCTTGTTTGAACCTTCCCTACTCTCAGTGGGAAAAGCTTATCCACGTCAACTCTGTCTATCCCTCTCATCATTTTAAAGACCTCTATCAAGTCGCCCCTTAACCTTCTGCGCTCCAAAGAATAATGTCCTAACTTGTTCAACCTTTCTCTGTAACTTAGTCGCTGAAACCCAGGCAACATTCTAGTAAATCTCCTCTGTACTCTCTCTATTTTGTTGACATCCTTCCTATAATTAGGCGACCAAAATTGTACACCATACTCCAGAATTGGCCTCACCAATGCCTTGTACAATTTTAACATTACATCCCAACTTCTATACTCAATGCTCTGATTTATAAAGGCCAGCACACCAAAAGCTTTCTTTACCACCCTATCTACATGAGATTCCACTTTCAGGGAACTGTGCACAGTTATTCCCAGATCCCTCTGTTCACCTGCATTCTTCAATTCCCTACCATTTACCATGTACGTCCTATTTTGATTTGTCCTGCCAAGATGTAGCACCTCACACTTATCAGCATTAAACTCCATCTGCCATCTTTCAGCCCACTCTTCCAACTGGCATAAATCTCTCTGTAGACTTTGAAAATCTACTTCATTATCCACAACCCCACCTATCTTAGTATCATCTGCATACTTACTAATCCAATTTACCACACCATCGTCCAGATCATTGATGTACATGACAAATAACAGTGGACCCAACACAGATCCCTGTGGCACCCCACTAGTCACTGGCCTCCAACCTGACAAACAACCATCCACCATTACTCTCTGGCATCTCCCATTCAGCCACTGTTGAATCCATCTTGCTACTCCACCATTAATACCCAACCATTGAACCTTCTTAACCAACCTTCCGTGAGGAACCTTGTCAAAGGCCTTACTGAAGTCCATATATACAACATCCACTGCTTTACCCTCATCAATTTACCGAGTAACCTCTTCAAAAAATTCAAGAAGATTAGTCAAACATGACCTTCCAGGCACAAATCCATGTTGACTGTTCCTAATCAGACCCTGTTTATCCAGATGCTTATATATATTATCTCTAAGTATCCTTTCCATTAATTTGCCCACCACTGACGTCAAACTAACAGGTCTATAATTGCTAGGTTTACTCTTAGACCCCTTTTTAAACAATGGAACAACATGCGCAGTACGCCAATCCTCCGGCACTATTCCCGTTTTTAATGACATTTGAAATATTTCTGTCAGAGCCCCTGCTATTTCTACACTAACTTCCCTCAATGTCCTAGGGAATACCCTGTCCGGACCTAGAGACTTATCCACTTTTATATTTCTCAAAAGTGTCAGTACTTCCTCTTCTTTGATCCTCATAGTTTCCATAGCTACTCTACTTGTTTCCCTTACCTCACATAATTCAATATCCTTCTCCTTGGTGAATACCGAAGAAAATAAAGTGTTCAATATCTCCCCCATCTCTTTTGGCTCTGCAGATAGCTGTCCACTCTGACTCTCTAATGGACCAATTCTATCCCTCGTTATCCTTTTGCTATTAATATAGCTGTAGAAACCCTTTGGATTTTCTTTCACCTTACTTGCCAAAGCAACCTCATATCTTCTTTTAGCTTTTCTAATTTATTTCTTAAGATTCTTTTTACATTCTTTATACTCCTCAAGCACCTAATTTACTCCATGCTGCCTATAATTATTGTAGATCTCTCTCTTTTTCCGAACCAAGTGTCTAATTTCCCTTGAAAACCATGGCTCTTTCCAATTTTTACTATTTCCTTTCAACCGAGCAGGGATATAAAGATTCTGTACTCTTAAAATTTCACCTTTAAATGTCCTCCATTTCTCTTCCACATCTTTCCCATAAAACAAACTGTCCCAATTTACTCCTTTTAAATCCTTTCGCATCACCTCAAAGTTAGCCTTTCTCCAATCAAAAATCTCAACCCTAGGTCCAGTTCTGACCCTCTCCATAATTATATTGAAACTAATGGTATTGTGATCACTGGTCCCGAACTGTTCCCCAACGCATACCTCTGCCACCTGACCCGACTCGTTTCCTAACAGGAGGTCCAGCACCGCCCCTTCTCTAGTAGGTACTTCTATGTATTGCTGCAAAAAACTATCCTGCACACATTTTACAAACTCCAACCCATCCAGCCCATTTACAGAATGTGTTTCCCAGTCTATGTGTGGAAAATTGAAATCTCCCACAATCACTACCTTGTGCTTACTACTAATATCTGCAATCTCCTTACATATTTGCTCTTCCAATTCTCGCTCCCCATTTGGCGGTCTATAATACACCCCTATAAGTGTTGCTACCCCTTTCCCATTTCTCAGTTCCACCCAAATAGCCTCCCTAGACGAGCCCTCTAATCTATCCTGCCAAAGCACTGCTGTAATATCTTCCCTGATAAGCAATGCAACACCTCCACCTCTTGCCCCTCCAATTCTATCACACCTGAAGCAACGAAATCCTGGAATATTTAGTTTCCAATCACAGCCCTCCTGCAACCATGTTTCACTGATCGCTACAACATACTTCCAGGTGTCAATCCAGGCTCTAAGTTCATCCACCTTTCTTACAATGCTCCTAGCATTAAAATATACACATTTAAGAAACCCACCATCTCTTATTCTCTGTTTATTGTCTTTTTCTTCTCTCTCCCCTACATTTTGGGTCAGAGTGCTACCATTCTCTGCCTCCTGCCTTACACACTGACTGCTAGCTTTCCCAATTCGAGTCCCTCCCCCCAACCATACTAGTACAAACCACCATTTGCAGTAAGTAGTGCCTTAATTTCAAGGCAAGGCACCCAAACCACCATTTGCAGTAAGTAGTGCCTTTTAACTTCAAGCCAAAGCACCCAAACCACCATTTGCAGTAAGTAGTGCCTTTTAACTTCGCCAAAGCACCCAAACCACCATTGGCAGTAAGCCGTGCGTTTTAACTTCAAGCCAAAGCACCCAAACGACCATTTGCAGTAAGTAGTGAATTGTAACTTCAAGTCAAGGCACCCAGACTACCATTTCCAGTAAGTTGTGACTTTTAACTTCATGCCAAAGCACAAAATCCACCATTTGCAGTAAGTAGTGACTTTTAACTTCAAGTCAAGGCACCGAACCCACCATTTGCAGTAAGTAGTGCCTTTTTCCGTCAAGCCAAAGCACCCAACCCAACATTTACAGTAAGTGGTGCCTTTTAACTTCAAGCCAAAGCACCCAACCCACCATTTGCAGTAAGTAGTGTCTCTTAACTTCAAGCCAAAGCACCCAAACAACCATTTGCAGTAAGTAGTGCCTTAACTTCAAGCCGAAGCACCCAAACCACCATCTGCAGTAAGTAGTGCCTTTTAACTTCAAGCCAAAGCACCCAAACCACCATTTGCAGTAAGCAGTGCCTTTTAACTTCAAACGACAGCACCCAAACCAACATTTGCAGTAAGTAGTGCCTTTTATCTTCAAGTCAAGACACCCAAACCACCATTTCAGTAAGTAGTGCCTTTAACTTCACGCTAAAGCACCCAAACTACCATTTGCAGCAAGTAGGGCCTTTTAACTTAAAGCCAAATCACAAAACCCACCATTTGCAGTAGATAGTGCCTTTTCACTTCAAGCCGTAGCACCCAAATCACCATTTGCAGTAAGTAGTGCCTTAACTTCAAGCCAAAGCACCCAAACCACCATTTGCAGTAAGTAGTGCCTTCTAACTTCAAGCCAAAGCACCCAACCTACCATTTACAGTAGGTAGTGCCTTTTAACCTCAAGCCAAAGCACCCAACCAACCCTTTGCAGAATGTTGTTCCTTTTAACTTCAAGCCAAAGCACCCAACCCACCATTTGAGTTAGTGCCTTTGAACTTCAAGTCAAAGCACCCAACGCACCATTTGCTGTAATTAGTGCCTTTTAACTTCAAGCCAAAGCACCCAACCAACCCTTTGCAGTAAGTAGTGCCTTTTAACTTCTAGCGTAAGCAACCAACCCACCATTTGCAGTATGTACTGCCTTAACTTCAAGCCAAACCACCCAAACCACCATTTGCAGTAAGTAGTACCGTTTAACTTCAAGCCAAGGCACCCAAACCAACATTTGCCGTAAGTAGTACCTTTTAACGTCAAGCCAAAGCACCCTAACCACCATTTGCAGTAAGTAGTGCCTATTAACTTCAAGCCAAGGTACCCAAACCAACATTTGCAGTAAGTAGTGCCTTTTAACTTCAAGCCAAAGCACCCAACCCACCATTTGCAGTAAGTAGTGCTTTTAACTTCAAGCCAAACCCCCAACCAACCCATTTCAGTAGGTAGTGCCTTTTAACTTCAAGGCAAAGCACCCAACCCACAATTTGCAGGAAGTAGTGCCTTAACTTCAAGCCAAACCACCCAAACCACCATTTGCAGCACGTAGTGCCTTTTAACTTCAAGGCAAAGCACCCAAACCACAATTTGCAGTACGTAATGCCTTTTAACTTCAAGCCAAAGCACCCAAACCATCATTTGCAGTAAGTAGTGCCTTTTAACTTCATGCCAAAGCACCCAACCCACAATTTGCAGGAGGTAGTGCCTTAACTTCAAACCAAACCACCCAAACCACCATTTGCAGTAATTAGTGCCTTTTAACTTCAAGCCAAAGCACTCACAGCACAATTTGCAGTAAGTAGTGCCTTTTAACTTCAAGCCAAAGCACCCAAACCACCATTTGCAGTAAGTGGTGCCGTTTAACTTCAAGCACCCACACCACCATTTGCAGTAATTAGTGCCTTTTAACTACAAGCCAAAGCACCCAAACCATCATTTGCAGTACGTAGTGCCTTTTAACTTCAAGCCAAAGCACCCACACCACAATTTGCAGTAAGTAGAGCCTTTTAACTTCAAGACAAGGCATCCAAACCAACATGTGCTGTAAGTAGTGCCTTTTAACTTCAAGCCAAAGCACCCAAACCACCATTTGCAGTACGCAGTGCCTTTTAACTTCAAGCCAAAGCACCCAACCAACCCTTTGCAGTAAGTAGTGCCTTTTAACTTCTAGCCAAAGCAACCAACCCACCATTTGCAGTATGTAGTGCGTTAACTTCAAGCCAAACCACCCAAACCACCATTTGCAGTAAGTAGTACCGTTTAACTTCAAGCCAAGGCACCCAAACCAACATTTGCAGTAAGTAGTACCTTTTAACGTCAAGCCAAAGCACCCTAACCACCATTTGCAGTAAGTAGTGCCTTTTAACTTCAAGCCAAGGTACCCAAACCAACATTTGCAGTAAGTAGTGCCTTTTAACTTCAAGCCAAAGCACCCAACCCACCATTTGCAGTAAGTAGTGCTTTTAACTTCAAGCCAAACCCCCAACCAACCCATTGCAGTAAGTAGTGCCTTTTAACTTCAAGGCAAAGCACCCAACCCACAATTTGCAGGAAGTAGTGCCTTAACTTCAAGCCAAACCACCCAAACCACCATTTGCAGCACGTAGTGCCTTTTAACTTCAAGGCAAAGCACCCAAACCACAATTTGCAGTACGTAATGCCTTTTAACTTCAAGCTAAAGCACACAAACCAACTTTGCAGTAAGTCGTGCCTTTTAACGTCAAGCCAAAGCACCCTAACCATCATTTGCAGTAAGTAGTGCGTTTTAACTTCAAGCCAAGGCACCCAAACCAACATTTGCAGTAAGTAGTGCCTTTTAACTGCAAGCCAAAGCACCCAAACCATCATTTGCAGTACGTAGTGCCTTTTAACTTCATGCCAAAGCACCCAACCCACAATTTGCAGGAGGTAGTGCCTTAACTTCAAGCCAAACCACCCAAACCACCATTTGCAGTAATTAGTGCCTTTTAACTTCAAGCCAAAGCACTCACACCACAATTTGCAGTAAGTAGTGCCTTTTAACTTCAAGCCAAAGCACCCAAACCACCATTTGCAGTAAGTAGTGCCGTTTAACTTCAAGCACCCACACCACCATTTGCAGTAATTAGTGCCTTTTAACTACAAGCCAAAGCACCCAAACCATCATTTGCAGTAAGTAGTGCCTTTTACCGTCAAGCCAAAGCACCCACACCACAATTTGCAGTAAGTAGAGCCTTTTAACTTCAAGACAAGGCATCCAAACCAACATTTGCTGTAAGTAGTGCCTTTTAACTTCAAGCCAAAGCACCCAAACCACCATTTGCAGTACGTAGTGCCTTTTAACTTCAAGCCAAAGCATCCAAACCACAATCTGCAGTAAGTGATGCCTTTTAACTTCAAGCCAAAGCACACAAACCACCATTTGCGGTATGTTGTGCCTTTTATAATCCAGCCAAAAACCCAAACCACCATTTGCAGTACGTAGTGCCTTAACCTCAAGCCAACCCACCCAAACCACCATTGGCAGTAAGTAGTACCTTTTAACTTTAAGCCAAAGGAACCAAACTACCATTTGCATTAAGTAGTGCCTTTTAACTTCAAGCCAAAGCACCCAAACCAACATTTGCAGTAAGTAGTGCCTTTTAACGTCAAGCCAAAGCACCCAAACCACCATTTGCAGTAAGAAGTGCCGTTTAACTTCAAGCCAAAGCACCCAAACCAACATTTGCAGTAAGTAGTGCCTTTTAACTTCAAGCCAAAGCACCCAACCCACCATTTGCAGTAAGTAGTGCCGTTTAACTTCAAGCAAGCACCACACCACCATTTGCAGTAATTAGTGCCTTTTAACTACAAGCCAAAGCACTCAAACCATCATTTGCAGTATGTAGTGCCTTAACTTCAAGCCAAACCACCCAAACCACCATTTGCAGTAAGTAGTACCGTTTAACTTCAAGCCAAGGCACCCAAACCAACATTTGCAGTAAGTAGTACCTTTTAACGTCAAGCCAAAGCACCCTAACCACCATTTGCAGTAAGTAGTGCCTTTTAACTTCAAGCCAATGTACCCAAACCAACATTTGCAGTAAGTAGTGCCTTTTAACTTCAAGCCAAAGCACCCAACCCACCATTTGCAGTAAGTAGTGCTTTTAACTTCAAGCCAAACCCCCAACCAACCCATTGCAGTGCCTTTTAACTTCAAGGCAAAGCACCCAACCCACAATTTGCAGGAAGTAGTGCCTTAACTTCAAGCCAAACCACCCAAACCACCATTTGCAGCACGTAGTGCCTTTTAACTTCAAGGCAAAGCACCCAAACCACAATTTGCAGTACGTAATGCCTTTTAACTTCAAGCTAAAGCACACAAACCAACTTTGCAGTAAGTCGTGCCTTTTAACGTCAAGCCAAAGCACCCTAACCATCATTTGCAGTAAGTAGTGCGTTTTAACTTCAAGCCAAGGCACCCAAACCATCATTTGCAGTACGTAGTGCCTTTTAACTTCATGCCAAAGCACCCAACCCACAATTTGCAGGAGGTAGTGCCTTAACTTCAAGCCAAACCACCCAAACCACCATTTGCAGTAATTAGTATCTTTTAACTTCAAGCCAAAGCACTCACACCACAATTTGCAGTAAGTAGTGCCGTTTAACTTCAAGTACCCACACCACCATTTGCAGTAATTAGTGCCTTTTAACTACAAGCCAAAGCACCCAAACCATCATTTGCAGTAAGTAGTGCCTTTTACCGTCAAGCCAAAGCACCCACACCACAATTTGCAGTAAGTAGAGCCTTTTAACTTCAAGACAAGGCATCCAAACCAACATTTGCTGTAAGTAGTGCCTTTTAACTTCAAGCCAAAGTACCCAAACCACCATTTGCAGTACGTAGTGCCTTTTAACTTCAAGCCAAAGCATCCAAACCACAATCTGCAGTAAGTGATGCCTTTTAACTTCAAGCCAAAGCACACAAACCACCATTTGCGGTATGTTGTGCCTTTTATAATCCAGCCAAAAACCCAAACCACAATTTGCATTACGTAGTGCCTTAACTTCAAGCCAAACCACCCAAACCACCATTGGCAGTAAGTAGTACCTTTTAACTTTAAGCCAAAGGAACCAAACTACCATTTGCATTAAGTAGTGCCTTTTAACTTCAAGCCAAAGCACCCAAACCAACATTTGCAGTAAGTAGTGCCTTTTAACTTCAAGCCAAAGCACCTAACCAACCCATTTGCAGTAAGTAGTGCCGTTTAACTTCAAGCCAAAGCACCCAAACCAACATTTGCAGTAAGTAATGCCTTTTAACTTCAAGCCAAAGCACCTAACCAACCCATTTGCAGTAAGTAGTGCCTTTTAACTTCAAGCCAAAGCAGCCAACCCACCATTTGAGTTAGTGCCTTTGAACTTCAAGTCAAAGCACCCAACCCACCATTTGTTGTATGTAGTGCCTTTTAACTTCAAGCCAAAGGATCCAACCCACCAGTTGCAGTAAGTAGTGCCTTTTAACTTCAAGCCAAAGCACCCAAACAACCATTTGCAGGCATTGCCTTTTTTAGTTCAAACCAACCATATTTTCATTTTCAACCCACATTAAGGGGACACACAATTGAGTAGACATGTGTTCAGTGTTATTCAGAGCTCAGAGAGATGTGACCCTCTGGTTCCTCCATCTTGCAGAGACTCAGTGAGGCACACCACTTACGGGTATTATAGTCCCTCCCCCCTCCCACCAGCACGGGGCAGCAGAAAGAATGGCACATAAAAAAAAAACCTTAATATCTCTCCGATTTTTCATCGATGGGAAAAATCCTTCGATCCTGGAAGGCGCAGGGGGGCTCTGAGTGAGGTGGCCCAAAATGACGGCCGTAGGTGGCGGCATTCTCTTGGATATCACGCCACAGCGAGCCAAAGGCGGTCAAGATCAGACTTTTAGGAATATAGATAATAGACTTTATTTGTATTTCTATGATTCTACAGACCTTGGCTAGGAACCTGGGGCTCACCAAAATTGTTCCCAATTGGGCCCCGCACCTCCTAAGGCCGGCCCTGAGCTGGAGTTGGTTTGGAGAGACTGGATATGTTGGACCATTTGCCTTTGGAGGCATGTAATCGGCTGAGGTGTGACCTTTCTGAAGTGTACACGATCATTAGGGCCATTGTTAAAGTGAATGCTCACAGACTTTTACCCCAGGAGAGATAGTTGCAAAGCAAGAGAACACTGGCATAAGGTGTGGGGGAGGTTTTTACGAGAGACCTCAGCGCCAACATTTTCACAGCGGAACGTCCTACCTGGAATGAGCAGGCTGAAGAAGCAAAATAAGCGGATAAAATTACGACTTTTAAAAAGACATTTTGAAAGATATATGGACAGTGAGAGTTTAGAAGGGTGTGAACAAAATGGGACCAGCCGAGTAAGCTGACGTGGCTGGCAAGGCAAGGGGGCTGAATGGCCCATTTCCACGCTCTGTAACTGCAACTAACTGTACGATTCGTGTCATA
The DNA here is from genome assembly GCF_010909765.2 of Amblyraja radiata. Taxonomy (NCBI): domain Eukaryota; kingdom Metazoa; phylum Chordata; class Chondrichthyes; order Rajiformes; family Rajidae; genus Amblyraja; species Amblyraja radiata. The sequence goes on from NC_045987.1 coordinate 29,314,663, forward strand.
TGGATAATTGTCCCTTATTCCCATATATCGCTGCATCTCACTCCCAGGCACGTGGTATTCGTGATATGCTCCCTACACGGAGTTCCCTCCACTAGATATCTGGGTGCAACTAATGGAATACCCTAGGTCTGCGAGAAGCAGCACCGCAACAGGATTGCAGCGGTTGCGGGCATTGAGGACGTCTGTCAAAATATACAGCGAGATAGAGGTCAGCTAATGAAATGGGCTAGAGTTTAACCAAACAAGTTTGAGGTGTTGTACTTAGGAAGTTGAATTGAAGGGAAATGTAAATGGTTCATGCGAAGACATTTCACAGCATTGATGTACAGAGGGATCTTGGTGCCCATGACCATAGCTCCTTACAAGCGGCAGCACAAGTCATTAGAGTGAGAAATAAGGTGGGTGGCATTCTCGCCCTCTTTGGTCGGATCATTAAATGGCAGAATCAAGAAGTCAGGATGCAGCTCTATAAAATTTGGTTAGGCCGCATATGGAGTATTGCGTGCAGTTCTGGTCCTGGACCTCATGTTCGCGCCTTGTGATAATGTTGCTACGTGTCTTGGCATCAGCCCAAAACCTCCCCACTCTTTTAAATTAAGAACCAGGATATATTGTTTTAATCTTGGAGGGGAGATATTTCAGGGAAATGTGAGGGGTTAATTTTTTTTATGTAGAGCGAGGGTGTCAAACTTTGTATGCCTTTATTTTTTCAACCCCATACTGCCTTCTCCCCATATCAAGGGATATGGGGAGAAGGCATGCACGGTTTATTGATTGGGGATGATCAGCCTCGATCACAAATGAATGGCGGTGCTGGCTCGAAGGGGCGAATGGCCTCCTCCTGCACCTATTTTCTATGTTTCTATGTAACCTGCTCTCATGTGTCTCTGTATCTGCTATAACTACAAACTGTTTCACTTTACGAATTTTGTTTCTTATGAAGAAGATTGCCTTTTAGGATTGGTATTAAGTTACAGTGGTAGGTTATAAGAAAGTTGTGATGAGGGAGAGCAAAAACGATGCTATTCTGGCTAAAATGATTTTGGGAGCCACACCCTTTCCATTAATGAACCATTTGAAATTGAACATTAGCAGAACATTACCAGACACAAATGTAGATGGAGCAAAACAAATTGTTGGGTCTACTTCTCCGCTATCATTTTAGCGCTGGCATCCAAGAGAGACCTCTCCCGGTCAGTGCAGGTTTCTGGGAGATCTGGAGAATGGGAAGGGCCTAGAACAGAGACGTTTTGCGGTCGGCTGAACTCCAAATCACTCCTCCACCATGCTGCTCCACACAGTGTAAAGCAAAGATCTTATAGCGGAGCAAGATGGCCTACTCCTACGAAAAACACGTAGTACGGTCATGGGCAGATTCATGGGTAATTATAGGACCCATTTCAGCAACCAGCCTCTGCCATCTTGCTTTCGCCATCTTGCTTCCGGCCAAAGATCGGATCTTTGCTTCCGCCTCCACTCTCAAATCTAAAGAATCTTCTCTTTGTCCATGGCGTCCACATATACTAGTCCTGCATTCTGCTCTGCGGTAAATTGCTCCAATCGGTAAGAAAACATTTATTACTTCTGTGGCATAATGACAATTTTATTTAGCCTGTTCAATCTCTCACTGTAGTTAGATCATAGAGCTCAGATAGTCGAGTACTCATGGCAACATCCTTGTAAAAATCTTCTCCTTAAGAGCATTTTCTTTCTACCTCTCTGTTATTTAATGCAGAATAAGAACATATTGACTCTGTTTTGTACTGAGAATTTTATTAAGTCTGCCCGAACTTTCACTATAGTTCAGATCTTAGAGCTGGGTGCTCCCCTTTGTCTCAGATACAGTCGAGGCCTCAAGAGACAATAGTTGCAGGAGTAGGCCATTCAGCCCTTCGAGCCAGCACCGCCATTCAATGTGATCATGTCTAATCATTCACAATCAGTACCCCGTTTCTGCCTTCTCCCCATATCCCCTGACTCCGCTATTTTTAAGAGCCCTATCAAGCTCTCTCTTGAAAGCATCCAGAGAACCTGCCTCCACTGCCCTCAGTGGAGGCAGAGAATTCCACAGACTCACCACTCTCTGTGAGAAAAAGTGTTTCCTCATCTCCGTTCTAAATGGCTTACTCCTTATTCTTAAACTGTGGGCCCTGGTTCTGGACTCCCCCAACATCAAGAACATGTTTCCTGCCTCTAGTGTGTCCAAGCCCTTAACAATCATATGTTTCAACACGATTCCCTCTCGTCCTTCTAAACTCCAGAGTGTACAAGCCCAGCTGCTCCATTACCTGCATGCTTACTTTCATAGACTGATGTACAAGGAACCCCAGATCCCGTTGTACTACCCCTTTTGCCAACTTGATGCCATTTAGATAGTGCTGGAATAGGTGCAGGAGTACTAGTTGCCTCATGGCAACATCCTTGTAAAAATCTTCTCAAGAGCATTTTCTTTCTACCTCTCTATTATTTAATGCAGAATAAGAACATATTGACTGCATGATATTTTCTGTAATTTCAGATATCGACAGTGTGTCCAGAATACTCGCCGACATGATCTCCTACACTGAACTGTGGAGTATTTGTCAAATAACTGCCGTCTTATGTACATTGTGTGAAATTGTGATTTGTTAGCTGCGCAAAACAATGCAAATGGCGATTTATTTATTATTGTATCTACGTTGGACGTTTGCTCTTTGGTGTAAGCAGGGGTGGAGCTATCATTGTGTTACATACGTTGAATTGTACATCACTTTCACAGGTTAGCTGATATGCTGAACACTGCAACCCTGTATATCTCGCGCACAGAATAATGTGAATTATGTAAATCATACAATGCATGTCAGAAATAAAGTGTTAACCATGTTAATGGATTTCTATTATGAATTATTTAAAATTCAGTGGGTTGGTGCCATATGCTGCTAATGTGTCGTTATCAGACATTCAGTGTTAAAAAGAGAAATAAATCACAATAAAAGCAAAAAGATGGTCCTTCCACAGCATGCGGGGAGTCTAGCCTGGATCAGCATGGCCGAGGCACCAAAGTGAAGTTGTGGGGAGGTTTACAATGTTTTTTTATATAATGTTGTCCCTTGTCTAGTCTGAAATAAAGTTCATCATTGGATATAAAAATCGGAAGAAATGTAAATGTGTGTGTTATATTATTATATACATCTATATCACATTCATGTATGTGTAATCTTTCCAGCACAATCTAATCAGTTGTATGTTCGCTGAATAAAACCATCCTTGAGTTATACATCATTTGTAAATCTTGCTTAAAACAAATTTAATTTTGTGAAAATACTTAATTTAGATAACCCCACCATTACAGACAGATCTCATTCCACTCTCTGGCTATTGGGAAGACCAGACCCATTTTATTGTTGAGAAACAATTCCATAGACACAAAAACATTAAGGACCATTCCAGGGCTGCAGTTGTGAGCAGTGTGATTAGATGAATGAATTACAGTGCAAGTGTAATACAAAATCAACTCAAACACAGCAAATGAGCCATTTAAAATGAAATAATTTAAAAAACATTAAACAAGAAAATTACCAGTCAAAATTTATAAACAATTTATTCTTTAACTAGAATTAACAGAATTATGAACCAACAGAATTATGAATCTAACCCTATATTACACACACAAACTATATCACGCCATATAAGGAACACGCGGCTGACTAGGGAGGCGGGTCATGCGCATGCGCATCGGCTCAGGGGGAGCCTGGACGCCCCGGAGACATCTGCAGCCCGATCCGGCACCGGGGACCAAAGATTATAGAGGAGCTATAATCTTTGCCGGGGACAGTTGCAGCCCGATCCGGCACCGGGGACAGTTGCAGCCCGATCCGGCATTGGGGAAATCAACCCACGGGCTGGATAGGACCGCTTCCCGGGCCGCATCCGGCCCATGGGCTGGTAGTTTGACACCCCTGATATAGAGCAAGCTGCCAGAGGAGTTAGTTGAGGCGGGTCCTATAACAACATTTATAAAATAGTTGTACAGAACACAGACAGGAACGGTTTAGAGGGATAGAAACATAGAAACATAGAAAATAGGTGCAGGAGTAGGCCCTTCGGCCCTTCGAGCCTGCACCACCATTCGATATGATCATGGCTGATCATCCAACTCAGTATCCCATCCCTGCCTTCTCTGGGCCAAACGCGAAGAGGTAGGAATAGTGGAGGTGCATATCGGCTTGGGCAGGTTGGACCGAAGGACCAGTTTCTGTGTGGAATGACCATGACTCAATTCGATAAGGTTTCCCACGGTAGGCTGCTCTGGAAGTTTAGATCTATGGGATCCAAGGAGAGAGAGCTGAATGGATAGAAAATTGGCTTCATGGAAGGAAGCACAGGGTGATGGTGGAAGGTCGCTTTGCGGACTGGAGGTCTGTGACAAGTGGTGTACCTCGGGGTTCGGTGATGGGCAGTTACTGTTTGTCATCTATATCAATAATTTGGATGAGAACATACACGACAAGATCAGCAAATTTGCAGATTATACAAAAGTGGGTGGTTTTGCAGATAGCGAAGATGGTTGGGAAAATTTGCAGCAGGATCTTGATCGATTGACCAGGTGGGCTGAGGAATGGTTGATGGACATTAATACTGAGAAATGTGAGGTGCTGCATTTTGGGAAGTCTAACATGGGCAGGACCACACAGTGAATGGTAGGCCTCTGGGTAGTGGTGTCGAGCAGAGGGATCTAAGCCTGCAGGTGCATAGTTCCTTGAATGTGGAGTCGCAGGTAGATCGGGTGGTCAAGAAGGCTTTTGGTACATTGGCCTTCATCAGCCAGAGCATTAAGTATATAAGTTGGAGGCTGCATTTGGCGTATTGTGGGCATTTGGCATATCTGGGAACTATGTTGTCAAGCTCGAAAGGGTGCAGAGAAAATGTACAAGGACATTGCCAGGACTAGAGGGTCTGAGCTATAGGGAGAGATTGAGTAGGCTGGGACTCATCCCTTGGAGCACAGGAGGATGAGGGGTTATCTTATAGAGGTATATAAGATCAGGAGAGGAATAGATTAGTTAGATGCACGGATTATCTTGCCCAGAGTGCTAGAATCGAGGATCAGAGTACAGGTTTAAGGTGAAGGGGAAAAGGGTGGATGTATGGAACAAGCTGCCAGGGGAGGTAGCTGAGGCAGGGACTATCTCAACATTTAAGAAACCGTTAGACAGGTACAAGGATAGGACAGGTTGAGAAGCATATGGACCTAATGTGGGCAGGAGGGACTAGTGTAGCTGGGATATGTTGGCCGGTGTGGGAAAGTTGGGCAGAAGGGTCTGTCTCCACACTGTATCACTGTATGGACTCTATGTATCTATGACTATGATTCTCTTTAAAATCTCTTTTCTATCTGCAAGTATGGAACTATATTCTGTATGTCCCCTCTTGCTTTATCTATAGTATTTGAATTTGACCAAATTATATTTATGTATGGTATATCAGATCTGTTTGGATAGCATGACACATAAAGCTTTTCAATGTGCCTCGGTACATGCGACAATAATACACTTAAGCCTACATATATACGTTGTAGATCTACTGTACAGTATATCCCGCTGTATATTTTGACAGCATGACTATGCTGTAATGTTCCATGTTCTATATTCTACCTGTAACATGTAATGTCACGGCAGAGTGGACTGGAGGAGGCCGATAACCTGAGCAAGTGGCAGGTTCGGTAGGAAGGGCATGACCTGAAGAGTGGGGGGCAGGAACACTAGCGATGGCCTGGAGGCTCCGTGCCTCGAATGGATTTCACCTTGTACCTCACTCTCTCTTGAACATGTTACCACACTCCAGTTCCGCATCTTACCCGTAGCTGAAGCCCTCAGGCAGCGGTAGGGGATGTGTTTCCAGGGAACGAGAAAGACGGTGCGCAGTACGTGGAGGACGCGGAGGCAACTAATGAACAGGAAAATCGCCATCACGGAGAAACCAGCTTCATATGCCACCTGGGAGGAGAAGGGGTAAGAACATGTGACACGTTGGAAGAGGAGATCTGGCACTTTACAGGTGGCAGCGTTCACCGCACACTATAGATCTTGACCCTGAACCATCCACACATTTCCCCATCGTCGCCCTTCTCATTTCTCCCCAAATTCCTTCGCTTCATCGTCCATTTCTCAGTCATCTCTCTCTCTCATTCTCTCTCTCTCTTACACACGCAGCCAACACAAAATGGTACTAGCTTAAGATAGACACTAAAGCTGGAGTGACTCAGTGGGACAGGCAGCATCGCTGGAGGAAAGAATGGGTGACGTTTCGGGTCGAGACCCTTCTTCAGACCCGAAACGTCACCCATTCCCTCTCCAGAGATGGTGCCTGCCCCGTTGAGTTGCTCCAGCCTTTTGCATCTATCTTTGGTTTAAACCGGCATCTGCAGTTCCTTCTTACACACGAGACCAGCTGAAGATCCTCTATCCTCTCTCCCCGTCTCTAACTTCCTTGTGCATGTACTTAGCACCTACTCTCCCTATCTCCACTCACTTTCTCTTCCTCACAGCCCTCTATTCAAGCTCTCATTCCGGCCCTCTGTTTTGTTTCCTCCCTCACCTTTTGCCACGCCTCTCTCCCCGACCCTGTGTTCCCATCTCCACGTGTCCACACCCACAACCACCCCGCATCGCTCCCTACGCTGACGGCCCGTGACCGACCTGATGGGCCGGGTTCAAATATTTGCTTCCAATGTCCCCATCCGATGGACAAGAACAATTTACTCCAGTCTGTTTTACCTGGAACCATGGAGTTAAAGACAAAAGAGAAGTAGCCTATTCTGGAGTTAACTTCGTTTAGTTTAATTCAGAGATACAGCGTAGAGACAAAGCATTTGGTCGACTATTAATCACACTACATACTAGTTCTATGTTATCTCACTTTCGTATCCTTTAAGAAAGAACTGCAGACGCTTGAAAAATCGAAGGTGGACAAAAATGCTGGAGAAACTCAGCGGGTGAGGCAGCATCTATGGAGCAAAGGAATAGGTGACGTTTTAGTTCGAGAGCCTTCGTCCTATTCCTATTCCACTCACTGTACACTGGCAACCAAGCCCACAGCAAGTGGCAAAGCAGATTCATAAGGAAATCTTATGAATGCATGCATTCATCTGTCGGGGCATTGAGTTTAACATTTATGAGGTCGTGTCGGCTTCATAAAACAGGTGTAGCTGCATTCGGACATCGACTGTCGTCCTGGTCGCAGCATTGTGGTAAGGATGTGGCTTCGGAGAGGCTGCAGAAGTTTCTCAGAATGCTGCTTGGATTGATGATATTAGTTCTGAAAAATGGACAAATGCGGAGTGTTTTCTCCAGTACGTCGTAGGTTGTGGGGATAAATAATAGAAGCATATACAATTATGAGAGGCACAGATAGAATAGGCAGTCAGTACTTTTTCCCCCAACGGTGAAATTGGCAAATACGATGTCATAGTTCCGAGGCGGGAAGGGTAAAATTTAAAGGACACATGAGGCGTTTTTTACAAACGGCTCGGTGGGTGCTGGCCAATCGTTGCGCCGAATGCTGGCACGATAGTATTATTTAAGAGGCTATTAAATAGGCACGTTGTTACACGCAGGGAGTGCAGGAATGTGGATCACGGGCAGACAGAGGAGGTTACTTTAATTTGGCACCATGTTTGGCACGAAAATTGTGGGCCGAAGTGTCTATTCCTGTGCTGTACTCTTCTGTGTTCCGGCCAACCTCTCCAGGATGGCCCAGTGGTAAGCTGCTGCCTCACAGCGCCAAGGACCCACGTTCGATTCTGACCTCAGTTGCTGTCAATGTGGAGTTTGCACGTACTACCCGTGACCACGTTATTTTCTTCCGGGTGCTCCGGTTTCTTCCCACATCCCAAAAAGGTGCAAGGATTTTTTTGTGTGAATTGAGCTCTGTAAATTACCCCTTGTGTGTAGGGAGTGGATGACAAAGTTGGATTAGTTCGAACTAGTATGAACATATGATTGATGGTTGGTATGAAGTGGGTGGGCTGAAGGACACGTTTCCGTGCTGTATCCCCAAACTGTATCTCCAAACTATTATAAACTAAACTATTTTCTTCAACCAAGGACACGGATTGGATCTGCTCTGGGCATGGATTACGGCGATTAGCACGTTACTCCTGGAAAGATTTTGTGACAGGTTTCTTACCTTGACCAACTGGAAGATAACCGTCGCGGAACTGAAAGCCCCGGTGTAGACGGTGATTACTCTGGCGCGCTTCCTCCCAAACAGATTTCCAATCTGGGCAGCAGACATAAAAACAACAGGCATTAACTGTACTCAGATGGTATTGAAACATTCTTCCCTTGCCCACCCCACTTCATTGAACTCAGTAACAGGTTCTACCCCTCTGTTATCAGGCTTCCCAGCAGTTCATCCTTAAGCTGCGCACTGTCTCATTAACCTCAACCCCATTGTGGATATTGACCACCAGAACGTGGCAACAAAAGTACATAGAGTGCGAAAGAAGTAATATGGAATTTTGCTTTCATAGGTCGGGACATTGAGTACGAGTCAAGAAGGCTAGAAGCAAATAAATGGGACGTTGGTTCGGTTGGAGTATAGTGTGTCTATCTGTTCGCCCCATTAGAGGAAGGACGTGGAGTCTTTGGAAAGGGGGCAGAAGAGCTGTATCAAATGATGCCTGAATTTGGGGGTTGGGGAGTATTATCTGCAGAGAGAGGTTGGATAACTTTGATTGTTTTATCTGCTAAGACGGAGGTTGCGCAAAGGCCAGATAGAACTATATCAAATTAGAAGAGGACACGACTCGGATAATAGCCGCATCCTCGCCAGAAAGCGACTGAAGGACGGTCCCCCCCCCTTACCCTGCCCAATTTCCCCCACATAAAATACAAAAAAACCCCTAAAAAAACACACTAAACATAACAAAATAAAAAAAGACAACCAGACCGTGGGCGGAGGCAGCTAGTAACAGCGCCACCGGATGCCCTAGATGGACTGGTTCAGAATCTTTTGGCAGGGTGGAAAGGTCAAATACGATAAGGCATAGCTTTATGGTGAGAAGATTAAAGGTTAAAGGAGCAGGAATTTCACACAAGGTGTTTTTCAACAGAGAAATTGCATTGGACTGGCATATGAATATGCAGCCAATGAAGAGTTGTTTGTTATGTCCAGATATATAAGAATTGGCTTTGGTATCATTTCGGCCCAGACATTGTGCATCACAGGGCCTGTTATTGTGCTGAATTCTCCTACGTTCTATACTCTGTACCACATATCTTCCTCTTTGCATTATCTGTTGTGCATGCGTTTCAATGGATTATATTTATTTATAATATTATCTGATCTGATTGGATAGCATAAAACAAAGCTCTTCACTGTAACTGAGTACACATGAGAACAGTAAACCTAAACACGTGGCACGGCCGTCATTGGTGACACGCTGGGACCGTACTGGGTTCGCGCTAGCTACACCGTGGGAGGGACAGTGCGTACAGAGTGCCGCACTGTGGGAGGGGATGTACTCGGTGAAGGCTACGTATTGGAGCACAGCAGTGAAGAAGTGCCGCACAGTGTTGGGAGAGCGCTGCCCAACAGTTCCGTTAATCCGGCACTCCCTCTGCGCTGCCCCATGACAGTTTGGTAGTTCTGGTCGGATCGGCTCGGGAGCGTTCATCACATGGATTAGGGTAGGGGGAAACAAAGCTGGCGAAGATGTGAAACCCACTTGTGATAGTTGGATACGTGTGGTGGTGGTGGTGGTGGTGGGTAATGATTGGCAGAAGAGACCAGAGTGGAAAATGAAAAAAAAAGGGTGTTGATAAGGGTAGAAGGTTTGCAGGAGGTGGGGGGAGGGGGGGGGGGGGGGGGGGGGGGCACATAAAGCCCCAGGGTTCCACATAATTGGAAGGCGCAGGGAGCAACAGGTGATTGGAGATTGGTAGAATCAGTGTGCACTGGGGTTAGGAATTAGTGTTGGGAAAGAACAAATAGAACAACGAAGTGTTGCCTAAAATTGGACAATTCAACGTCCATACCAATAGGTTATAAGCTCTGTAAGTGGAATATGAGTTAATGTTCCTCCTGTTTGCTTGTGGCCCCACTCTGGCAATGGATGAGGCCCAGGATAAAAAGGTCAGTATGGGGATAGGAGGGGAGTTCTAATGGTTGGCAACAGGGAGATCCAGCAGGCCTTGGCGGACCGAGCGCAAATGTTACCGGACGATGAACATAGAACACCTTGATATTTGTTGTCAGTAACATCACTCCTCCGGCTCCTAATAACGCGAGCGCGGGAAACAGCAGCAGGGCCGAGGCTGTAATACAGAGTGAGAACGAGGATGAAGTGTAGATCAATGGAATGTGACACCATTTTCTCTATCAGGCGCGTGGCACCTCCCCTACTCTCTCTCTTTCACTCCTTCCCCCTCTCTCAGTCTCTTTCTCACTCACTCACTCTCTCCGTCTCTCTGTTCAGTCCTCCCTGAACCATACGCACACACGCGAACGCAAATACACAAGCACATATATACACACACACATATACACACACACACAAGCATATATACATATACATATACACATAGATATGCACAGACAACAAACACACACACACACACACACAAGCAGCCCACTGAGATATTAACTTACCCGCAGCGGAGAAAGCGATCATGAGCGTGCCTGTCGTATACAGAAATCTGTGGAGATGCAAATCCTGGTGTTATAAACAACCACAATCTTAGAAACATGGAAAATAGCAGGAGGAGGCCATTCGGCCATTCGAGCCAACACGGCCATTCATTGTGATCATGGCTGATCGTCCTTTATCAATAACCCGTGCCTGCCTTCTCTTCATGTCCCTTGACTCCACTAGCCCCTAGAGCTCTATCTAACTCTCTCTTAAATCCATCCAGTAACTTGGCCTCCACTGCCCTCTGTGGCAGGGAATTCCATAAATTCACAACTCTCTGGGTGCAAACGGTTTTTCTCACCTCAGTCTTAAATGACCTCCCCTTTATTCTAAGACTGTGGCCCCTGGTTATGGACTCGCCCAACATTGGGAACATTGTCCAGTCCCTTTTATAATTTTATATGTTTCGATAAGATCCCCCCCTTATCCTTCTAAACTCCAGTGAATACAAACCCAGTCTTTTCAATCTTTCCTCATATGACAGTCCCGCCATCCCAGAGATCAATCTCATGAACCTACTCTGCACTGCCTCAATCACAAGGATGTCCTTCCTCAAATTAGGAGACCAAAACTGTACACAAGACTTGTAAGATTAAACGAGAACTTACCAGTTTGAAGTTTGATCTTTATTTTATGAGGAGTTACTATGAGCGATTATGTGAAGACGAACCCTGCCTGTCCACATACGCGTCAATCTTCAAAGCAGCGGTGTGAAATCACAGATAATAGTAGTCGAATTGACATAGTAAAATTTAGAGAAGACTAGAACTACCAGATGACCTTTATGGTATGAGGTCTGGGAGTGGTGGGTACGTAATCGCTCATCGTAACTCATTAAATAAAGATCAAACTTCAAACTGGTAAGCTCGTTTAATCTTACTATTTTACTTCGGAGTCACGTGAGTGATTCCGTGAAGATTTCAAAGCTCTGTGATTTCATGCCGTGGATACGAGTCCATGCGACACACTGCCTCAGTTGACACAGGATGAGTAATAATAAATAATGCATTCAAACATAATACAGACTTAAACATGTTGATGCTTTAATTAGCAAAAGAAAATAATAGCGACCCCTCTCTCCCAGGGGGAAGCTATAAAACAGAATTTAAAAATGGAGTGGGCAAATACCCCCGGTGTGGCAAGAGGTTTATTACAGAACCTTTGAAATGTCAGTTCATTGGACCATCCTGCGGCCGCGAGGATTTGGTCGAGAGGGGCGTCCAGTGCCCTCGCTGCTGACGTTGATGCCGCCCTGGTGGAGTGAGATTTAAAAATGTCAGTGTCCACTCCGGCACAAGCCACAACCTGTTTCAGCCACCTTGAAATGGTCTGTACCGACTCCTTATGAGGCTTTTTGTAACTGATAAATATCGTTAATTCGGAGCCTGTGAGGCTATTGGTGACCTTGATATACTGCTGCAAGTGCGTAACTACACATAGGCGAAGGTCTATGGGGTATGCCATAAAACTAAGTTTAAGCCCTGACGTCCCTGGCCTGCTCTGCCTAAGTAAATCATGAACATAAAATGTTATGTTATTTACAGACGAAATCATCCTGTCCAGTCGCAGCTTCTGCAACGTCTGGGCGCATTGCGCTGAAACCCGCGCCATGAGCATGACCACTTTAAGAGTGAGTCTGGGCAAAGACAGGAATTTTGCTGGAGCCCACAGGCGAAGCAGCGTGAGAACCGCGCTCACATCCCAGATCTCCGTGTACCTGGGCCTGGGGGGATTACAGTTAAAAATACCCTTCATGACCGGGATATTAAAGGGTGAGACCCAACAGAATGTTGTCCCGATCCCTGCCACAGGTAGGACGATAAGGCACTCCTGGCACTGTTGATGGCACTATAGCTTAGTTCCTCATCAAAATATAGTGCGGAAAGAAATTCCAATACATCAGATATGCTTGTCGTGTGATATGATATGTTCGACAGCAAGCATAACACCTCCCGTTTCTTGATATGAGAGATGTATTGTTTTTAATACTATCCCTCCAGGCCGCAGTAATCACATCCACCGTATAACCTGATAGTCCGAGCCCCAGGAACGGTCTCCTCAGAATCTGCAAATCAATAGATTAATATGGTCATGTAGTGGATGGTTCTCCCCAGTCACAGGGTGAACCAGCAGGTTACTACATTTGGGGTCAGCCATAAAAGGCTGTGTTATTAGTCTCAGAACGAGTGGGAACCATGGCTGTGTAGGCCAGTCGGGAACTACCAAAATGCCTGAGGCGGAGTCCTACTCGATCTTAAGCAAGCACCGACTGATGAGGCAAAATGGGGGAAATGCATATAAAAACATTCCACCCCAGTGTAGCGAGAATGCATCACCGCTACTGCCCCATGGTCTGGTTCCCATGAAACATATTTTGGTAGCTGGTGATTTAGTCTGGATGCAAATAAATCAATATCTGGTACGCCATACCGAGCGACAATATCATTAAATATTTCATGATTCAACATCCATTCTGTGTTGTCATTGAATTTTCGTGACCTGGTGTCCGCCACCATGTTAAATCTACCTGGTAAGTAGATAGCTGAAATCCAGATATTTCTTGTAATACACTAGTGTCAAATAGGGTTAGCCAATTTATCACATGATACCGACTTGATTCCACCCATGTTATTAACGTATGCTACTGCTGTAGTGTTGTCAATCTGAAGCTGAACATGCAAGTCATGCATACTAGTACAATAAGCCTTTAAGCCATAGAGTGCTCCCAACAACTGTAAATAGTTAATATCATGTGATTGAAGAATTAATGCCTCATGCATATTTAACCTGCCACCGCAGCTAGAGACGGTATCAGTAGCTCCCCATCAGTAGCTCCCCATCCTAGAACACTAACGTCAGTTTGTAAAATAACTGGAGGTTTATCAATCAGAATTTTACTGGAGCAATGCCAAATATTCGCTATCCACCACTGTTACTCAGCAATGGCTTCAGTTGGTAACTGCATGGGTCTATTGAAATGACCTGCATGTCTTTTGAGTGCCTGCTCCTTTGCACGTTGTAAATTTTGATAATGTAAAGGCCCAAACCGTGCAGCTGGAAAAGCAGCCACTAATTTGCCAATTATGCTAGCCACCTGCCGGATAGAAGATTGTTGCTCATCAACGAGATTGTTACAAGCTTCTATTAACTCTAATCTCTTATCTCTAGGCAGAGTCACAGACATATGAGTTGAATTAATGGTGAATCCCAAATAATCAATGATTCCAGATGGTATCAATTTGGATTTAACTGGATGGATGAGAAACCCCAACCTCTCAAACATGAGTTTGGTAGCTAAAACAGATAATTCAGCTGATCTCCGAGTCTTGCCTATTATTAAGATATCATCCAAATAGGCCATTACAATATGATTCTGAGCCCGGAGTAGGCCCAACACCGGTTTTAACAACTTTGTAAATAATCTAGGAACCGAAGTTAACCCATTAGGCAATGCTTTAAACTGTCATAGTTGCCTCATCCAGCCAAACTTCAAATATCTCCGGTGATTGTAATGAATGGGTACAGAATAGTATGCATCTTTAAGGTCTATGCATGCCATATAGCATCCTTTGGAAACCAGTTGTTTAGCAGAAACAAAAGTTTCCATTTTGAAATGTCTATACTGCACATAGGTGTTAAGTCCAGCGGTTCCCCAGTTCCGGTCGGTATAGCAAATTTAGATGCCATGCCTGGCACCCCTGGATCGCGGCCTTCTTGCCTTAAGGTATGCTCACCGGCTATAGCTCCGACCTCAGAGTCAGAACAAAACTGACCCCGTATGCTCTCCTCCAAGAGGGAGATATTATGCAGCCCTTCAACAGGTGCCGCTGCCATGGGCCCCCGAGGAGAGCGGCGGATATAATGCTCCTCTTGCTGTAGCATATCGTGATGGAGCATCCTCTCCATCAGGAGCTCCATCCTGGACAGATGTCCGAAGACGCTAGCCATTGTGGGAGGGGAACCCTCCTGGCCTGACTCATCTGAATCAACGGGCCTTACCGACTTCTTAGCGGCTTTCCATCCCACCGGAGTAGCCATGGTGCTTTCAATCGGCACCAAGTCGGAAGCCACTGGCCGTGCCACCAGTGACTCTGAAGGTGAGATGGACGGCCGCACGCTACCCGCACTCCCGTGATCTTCTATAGCTGCTCTCCCGGCGGACCGCCTCGACCTTCCCTTAGTCATTTTCTCCATGGTCCGACTTGCTCCTGCAACAAGACATACCGACTGCAGAAAACGACATCAACTAAGTTTAAAACTTACCTGAGGGTTTTAAAACTTACCGCTGGTGGAGCTACATGCCTGCCAGCCAGTCGTTGTGTCATGCCTCAGAAGTAATGACGCGCATGCGGACTGGTGGGGTTCTTCTTCACGGAATCACTCACGTGACTCCGAAGTAAAATCCAGATGTGGTCTCTCCAGAGCTCTATACAACTGCAGAAGAACTTCTTTACTCCTATACTGAAATCCTCTTATTATGAAGGCCAACATTAGCTTTCTTTACTGCCTGCTGTACCTGTAAGCAAACTTTCAGTTTGGTGTACCAGGTAACCCCTTACCTAACGTAACCCCATTGAGATAATAATCTTCCCCCTTGATTTTGCTGCCAAAGTGGATAACCTCACATTTATCTATATTATACTGCATCTGCCACGCATCTGCCCACTCACTCAACCTGTCCATGGTCACCCTGCAACCTCCTAACATCCTCTTCACAGTTCACACTGCCACCCAGCTTTGTGTCATCCACAAACTTGCTAGTGTTGCTCCAAATTCCCTCTTCCAAATCATTAATATATATGGAAAACAGCTACGGCCCCAACACCGTGCCTTGCGGCACTCCACTCGCCATTGTCTGTCATTCTGAAAAGGACCCGTTCACTCCTACTCTTTGCTTCCGGTCTTCCCCATCACCGGTCAGCCTAACTGGTCTGTAATTCCTCGTTTTCTCTCTCGCTTCTTTCTTGAAAAGTAGGATAACATTAGCTATCCTCCAATCCACAGGAACTGATCCTGAATCTATTGAACATTGGAAAATGATCACCAATGCGTCCACTATTTCTAGAGCCACCTCCCTGAAGACCCTGGGATGCAGACCATCTGGCCCAGGGGATTTATCATCCTTCAGTCCCATTAGCCTACCCTATACTATTTCTCGCCTAATGAAAATTTCTTTCAGTTCCTCTACCCCCTTAGATCCTCTGTACTCCAGTACATCTGGGAGATTGTTTGTGTCTTCCTTAGTGAAGACAGATCCGAAGTACCTATCCAGCTGCTCTGCCATTTCCTTGTTGCCCATAATAATTTCACCCGTGTCTGCCTTCAAGGGATCCACATTTGACTTTGTTACTCTTTTTCCCTTAACATATCTAAAGAAGCTTTTACTGTCCTTCTTTATATTCCTGGCCAGCTTCCCTTCGTACATCATCTTTTCAGCCCATATTGGCCGTTTTGTTTCCTTCTGTTTTCCTATAAATGTTTCCCAATCCTCTGGCTTCCGGCTACTCTTTGCTGTGTTATACATCTTTTCTTTTAGTTTTATTCTATCCCTAACTTCTCTTGTCAGCCACGGTTGCCTCCTACTCCCCTCAGATTCTTTCTTCCATTTTGGAATGAAATGATCCTGCATCTTCCGGATTATGCCCAGAAATTCCTGCCATTGCTGTTCCACTGTCATTTCTGCTAGGATCCTTTTCCAGTCTACCTTGGCCAGCTCCCCTCTCATGCCTTCATAGTCCCCTTTGTTCAACTGCATCACTGACACTTCTGATTTTACGTTCTCCTTCTCAAATGGCAGATTAAAACTAATCATATTATGACCACTACCTCCAAGCGGTTCCTTCACCTCTAGTTCTCTTATCATATCTGGTTCATTGGACATCACTATTTCCAGAATTGCCTTTTCTCTGGTCGGCTCCATTACAAGCTGCTCTAAGAATCTATCTTGGAGGCATTTTACAAACTCTCTTTATTGGGGTCCTGAACCAACTTGATTTTCCCTGTCTACCTGCATATTGAAATACCCCATCACCACAGTGGCATTACCTTTGTTACATGCCAGTTTTAACTCACTCCCATCACATTCGTCACCATCGATTCCTATGCAAAAGATCTAGACTTCCACGTTCCCATTCCCAAGGCCAGGACATTCGGAACAGACTGATAACCAATTTGCCTTTCAAAAACGGAACATGGCAGAGTACAGGGCGGGAACCGGCTGCTCGGCCCACGTGGTCGTGTTGAGCATTTGTCCTATTTATTGGTATTGGTGTATTTTTATCACGCGTACCGAAGTACAGTGGCAATCTTTGTTATGCGTGTTATCTCGGCAAATTCTACCATGCATCAATATAAAAGGAGGTGTAATAGAGGAAATAAATACATTTCAGAATGTGGTGCTGCAGCTACAGAGGATATTCCCAGCAGGGGTGCGGTTTCAGCACCTACAGAACTTCATAATTAGTATGATTGGTGAAGTTGAGAACGTGGCGTTAATATTGACGCTATCCATTGTGATCATTGCTAATCGTCCCCAATCAATAACCCGTGCCTGCTTCCTCCCCATATCCATTGAATCCACTGAGAGCTCTATCTTACTCTCTCTTAAATCCATCCAGTGATTTGGCCTCCACTACCCTCTGTGGCAGGGAACTCCACAAATTCACAACTCTCTGGGTGAAAAAGGTTTTTCTCACCTCAGTCTTAAATAGCCTCCCCTTTATTCTAAGATTGTGGCTCTTGGTCCTGGACTCGCCCAACATTGGGAACATTTTTCCTGCATCTGCTTTTTAAATCTTTAACCGAGGCAGTGTGAACTGCAGATGGAATCAGTGGTGGCGCATCTGCTCTGTGTAATGAACTGAGCTACATCCACAATACTCTGCGTTATTTTGCAGTTTGAAGGGAAATTGCTCGCAAGCCAACCTGTGAGTAGTGCCAATAGCATGCTTTCTGTGGTGTATCTGCTCGAATTGGTAATAGCCGTTGGCGACATGTTGAACATCTTTAACCGAAACCTCGTTATCAAATAGAAGTGTTGGGGTGGGCTGTCTCTGGACGTCAATGTGAATGCAGTTGGGCAAGTCGTCAATGATATTAACACGTTGATTTTCCAACACTCCGCCATCCCATATGCTCGCGATGAATTCCCAGGTTCCCAACCGATCTCGCGGGGGCCCTTGCAGTTTTTTTAAAAATCTGTGATTATCAAATTAATTCAATTTGCATTAAGTAAAACACTAGTAATACTTATCTACTATTTTTTTAGAAATAATGATAGAAAAAGAATAGAACAGTTATAAATCATTAAGAGAGTGATTAAATAATAATTTGATTATATATAAGAAAGAAAAGAGAAACGAAAAAAAAAAAAAAAAAAAAAAATGAAAAAACACAATATGTATTGTTAATAACACTACTACAAGTGATAGTATCAATAAAGACATATATGTTAATTCCAATATAAAAATGAATTATTCTCACCAAATCCCGCAGGGTGCACGCCGAGCTGTGTTGCCAAGAACAGCTACTTCTCTAAATACTGTATATATGGAGACCATATCTGTTCAAAAGAATTATACTTGTCCAATAGGACAAATCTAATTCTTTCCAGATGTAACGTCTCCATCATCTCTGTTGCCCACATTTTGGTTGTGGGGGATAATGTTCCCTTCCAAAATTTCAATATGATTTTTTTCCCAATTATTTCCATGTAATTAGAACCGTATATTATGTACTCATATAATCACACAGTTGTGAAGCACGAAAACAGGCCATTCGGCCCATTCTGACCATCATGACCATGTGACCTACTCCCAATAACCCGCATATGGTCCATTTCTGGTCACAGGATCGCACAGCACGGAAGCAGGTCAATCTGCCCAACCAAAATACCCCGTTGAAGGGAGTCCCAATTGTCCACATCCCTCTAAACCGTTTACATCCACGGACCCGTCCAATTGTCTTTTAAATGCTATAATAGTATCTGCCTCAACCACTTCCTCTGGCATCTCGTTCCATACACTGGCCACCCTCTGTGTGGACCAATCTGCCCTCATTTTCCCGTTACGTTTTTCCCCTCTCACCTGAGACTATGCCTACAAGTTCATTATTGTGAAACTGTGTAGCCCAGTTATGACACAGAGCAGACTTTGAGACAGCAGCCAACATTAGCAAAGTCCTCTCCTAACCCGGTCACTTATTATTTCCCCCACCTCCGTCTTGTAGAAGGTACAGAAGCTGATAATCGCGCACCATCAGAATCACGAGCAGCTTCAGCTCCGTTATCAGGTTTCTGATCGGTCGTTGCATAAACTGGGTGACAACCATAAACCTAAACCTAAACCTGGAAACAAAGACTGCGTTTACCCTAAACATTCCAATCGTGATGTTGTACACATTTATAAGGCTATCCCTCAGCCTCCTGCCATGAAAGGAATAAGGGCCTTGGCAGCCCAACCACATTCTGTAGTTCACGCCCTCGCGTCCTCAGGAGGTTTGTTCCGGCGCTTAAATAGTTTCGGCACTCTTGACTCACTGTTCCTTTTCGCCTGTTGAACAACCTGTAGCTGGATGTATAGTATGATTTGCATGGATAGCACACAAACACTGCGTTTCGCTGTATCCCGGTACACATGAGAATTATAAACCACCTCCAATAACAATGGCAGATGGCAATTCACTGAGTACGTCTGCCGTAGAGATAGAGCCCGCTCATCTCCCGCTGCCTCTGCCCGCCACGCAAGCACCACCCTTCGCGCCACACTCGATGGACTTACATGCCTAGGAAACGGGTCGCCATGATGCCGTAAGAGTCGAGCAGGAAGCCGCTGGCCACAGTCCCCAACTTCAGGACAAAATCACCAATGGTGAAGATGAGAGCGAAGCGCTCGTCCTGCTGAACGCATCCAACTAAGGGAGGAAGACGGGGGGAGTGAGCGACTGAGATGGATACGGGTTTTCACCAATCTGATTACGTTTTTTGAGGTCGTGACCATAAAGGTCGATGAAGACAGAGCTGTACACATAGTATACATGGATTTTACTAAGGCATTCGACAACGTTCCGCATGGCCGACTGCTCTGGAAGGTTAGATCTCATGGGATTCAAGGACATAACTTGAGTGGATAGAAAATTAACTTCATGGAAGGAAGCAGAGGGTGATGGTGAAAGGGTGCTTTGCAGACTGGAAACCTCTGACTAATGGTGTGCCTCGGGGTTACGTGCTGAGCTCATTGCTGTTTGAGATCTATATCAATGATTTGGATGGAAATGTACATGCTTGCAGATGACACGAGTGGGTCGTATTGTAGATAGTGAAGATGGTTGTCAAGAATTGCAGGTGAGCTGAGGAATGGCTGATAGAGCTTAATACAGAGAAGGGTGAGGTTTGCATGTTGGCAGCAATGACATGGGCAGAACCTACACAGTAGGGCTTTGGGGGGGTGTTGTAGAGCAGATGATTAAGACGGGTCTACTGTTCCTTGCGTGTGGCATCATATGTAGATTGGGTGGTCAAAAAGGTTTTTGGCATATTGGCCTTCATCAGTTAGAACATTGAGTATAGAATTTGAGTAGTCAAATTGCAGTTGTATAACCATATAACAATTACAGCACGGAAACAGGCCATCTCGGCCCTTCTAGTCTATGCCGAACACTTACTCTCACCTGGTCCTATCTTCATGCACTCAGACCATAACCCTCCATTCCTTTCCCGTCCATATACCTATCCAATTTATTTTTAAATGATAACATCGAACCTGCCTCCACCACTTCCACTGGAAGCTCATTCCACACAGCTACCACTCTCTGAGTAAAGAAGTTCCCCCTTATGTTACCCCTAAACTTTTGTCCTTTAATCCTGAAATCAAGATGTTGGTGAGGCCACATTTAGAGTATTATGTTCAGTTTTGGGCACCATGTTATAGGTAGAATGTTGCGAAACTGGAAATGGCGCAGAGAAGATTTAAGAGCATGGTGCCAAGACTCGAGGTCCTGAGCTATAGGTGGAGTTTGAGCAAGCTATGATAGCATTCTTTGGAGCGCGATAGGAGCAGGAGTAATGTAAAAGAGATATACCAATTTATGAGAGGAATTGATCGGGGAGACGCACAGCATCTCTTGCCTAGTGTAGGGGAATCCAGAATCAGAGGGCATAGGTTTAAGGTAAGGGAGGGAAGATTTAATAGGAATCTATGGGGTAACATTTTCACACAAAGTGTGCTTGGTGTATGGAACGAACCGCCCGAGCAGGTATTTGAGAGTATTATCGTAACGTTTTGGGAACATTTAGAGAGGTACACGTCAGGTTTACAAGAGTATTGCCCAAATGCAGGCAGGTGAGACTGGAGTAGACAGAGAGATATAGATATAGAGAGAGGGACAGATAGACAGACAGACAGACAATAGGTGCGGGAGTAGGCCCTCCAAGCCAGCACAGCCATTCATTGTGATCATGGCTAATCATCCAAAATGAGTGCCCCGTTCCTGCCTGAGAGGGCGGGGGGGGGGGGGGGGGGAAGAGAGAGAGAGAGAGAGAGAAGAGAGAGGAGAGAGCTACGATAGATATCTAGCAGAGCTCATAGAGAGAGAGCGAATATAGCGCTCTATCTCTCTCGCATCTCTCTCCTCTATCTCTCGCTGCTCGCTCTCTCTCTCTCTCTCTCCTCCGCATATCTCCGCTCTCAGACTCTCTTCTCTCCATCTCTCTCTCTCTCTCTCTCTCTTCTCTCCGCTCTCTCGCTCCTCTCAGTCATCTCTCGTCTCTCCTCTCTTCTCTCTCTCTCCTCTCGTCTCTCTCTCCTCTCTCTCTCTCGTTCTCGCTCTCTCGCTCATCTCTCTCTCTCTCTCCTCTCTCTCCTCTCTCTCATCTCTCTCTCTCCTCTCTCCTCTCTTCCCGCTCTCCGTCTCTGCTTTCTCTCTCTTTTCCTCTTCCCTTTGTCCTTCTTTGTGTTGTGCGTTATTGCGAGTTCGCTTAGGTAACGAGAAGGGCGGAAGGAGAGGTTGAGAGGAAAAGGTCTATAGGGAGGAAGCAGATGGTCATGGGGATTGAGAAATGGAGACACAGGATAGTGAGAGAGAGGGGAGGAAGAAGTGAGAAGGAGAGCGGAGAGATAGGGGGTGAGAGGGTGACGGGGAGGGCGAAATAGCGAAGGGGAAAGAGTGAGTTTCATAGATAACGACGGATAGAGGTGTATAGAGAGTTTACCGACAGCGAAAAAGAAACAAATAGGCGGGATGGAGAGTGGGGGAGGGGGATCGGTTCAGAGAGAAGCTGACAGGGGGTGTAAAAAGTAGAGAGGGAGTGTAGGAGAGTGAAGAAGAAGGGTGAGGGACGCAGAGGGACTCGGAGAGGTCGAAGATGTAGGGAGGAAGAGATACATAGAGGGGAGAGAGCGTCCCCTCCCTTCATGGTGTTGAGTAAAACATTTTCCTCCGTCCCTTGGCCACTGATCTTCGCTCTCCTCTGCACCATCCCCCAACTGCGGACACTCACCGGTGACATTCCTCGGCCCAGGGTCGCTGGAGTTGCACAGGTCAGCGAAGTAGTCTTCATTCTTCAGCACGAAGACCAGGGAAGGCCAGCCGTAGAGCACACCCGCAAAGCCGGCGCATTCTATGACCCCAGTAGCAAAAGTCAAAAGCAACTTGATCCGCTCGTCGTCCCGACCCATCTCACATAAAGGACTGTCTCTTAGTACAGACAGTATTCGCAGGCTTTTCCACAGACCAGCGCTTCCTCAAAAATGTGCCCATCCCCGTTCCTTGATGATGACTGATATCGTGGGCACAGTCAAAAAGGCGTGACGAATATTTTATATAATATTGTCGCGGATATAGTCTGATAAGCGGGGAATGAGCTGTTGGTCGAATAATCTGTTGAACCTGTTTTAAAGTTTCTGTATGTTCTGCCCGAGGGGAGATCATTCACAATTATCTACGATTTTTTTGTAGATTAGGACACAAATGCTCGCAACCCATTCTGTGATTTGTGTACATGGGGTGTGTTCTGTGGTGTATCTATTGGAGTTGGTAAGAGCCGTTGGCGGCATGTGAACATCCTTACCCAAAACCCCCTCAGGTGTTGGTGTTCCGTCTTTGGACGTTAATGTGAATTCGCCAGGTCAAGGCGTCAATGATATTAACAACTTCATTTTCAAACCCTCCACCACCCTATATGCTCGTGATGAATTCACGGGTTCCCAACCAAGCTCGCAGAGGCCGTTGTACTTTTATTTCTGTGTTTTCCATGCAATTGCAACAGTCTATGTTATACTTATCTATCTATCATCATATCATTTACTTCTTAAAACTCGGATCTTGTACGTGTGTATATGTGTGTATATATCTGGTTGACTTTATTACTTCGCAAAAACACTACGCGGTAACAATAACATGTTTACATATTCTGATTCACATTTCCCCCTCTGGGCAGACATCATCATAACTGAACATGTATGAACATGCATCACCCTAACTGAACATTTATTTCTCGAATTATTACTGATTAAAAGTAAGTAAGAAGTTTAAAAACATCAAAAGACTTTGAATTTAAAACGACCAGCTTTCACTTATGACGTCCCAATGGCCCGGCTGGGAGCGTCTCACACACAGAATCCTCCACTGGCTTCGAGTGAAATTCACACCACTCGGGTTATTCCCCCCCCCCCCCCCCCGAGTGAAATTCACACCCCTCGGGTTATTCACCCCTCCCGAGTGAAATTCACACCCCTCGGGTTATTCACCCCCCCCCCCCAGTGAAATTCACACCCCTCGGGTTATTCACCCCCCCCCCCAGTGAAATTCACACCCCTCGGGTTATTCACCCCCCCCCCCACAGGTTATTCACTCTCTCCCCTCCACCTGGGTTATTCACACCCGCCGCACAACCGCTAAAGGCGCCGCCGATGGAACAAAGGTCGAGCCCGGAGATGAAGTCGGGCCCTGGACTGGAGACTGCTGCGGCCTAACTGACGGCGGCAGTCTAGAGCCAGGGATGGGATGAGTACGAGAACCAGGCTGAGTTCCAGGCCCTGGCGTTGCTCTATGACCTGGGTAGCTGCTGCCGAGTTGAGCTGGGGTTGCCCCCTGGTTATTCACACACCCCCCCCCCCCCCCCCCCGCCGGGTTATTCACATCCCCAGGGTTTTTCACCCTCCCCATCCCCCGGGTTATTGACACTACCCCCAGGGTCATTCACCCCCCCCCCCAGGGCTATTCACCCCCCCCCCGCACCCTCCCCTCCATCCCGCTGCCACAAAGGGCAGCCAACACCCCCCTCCCACTTAACCCCCTCCCCCTTACTGTCTATTCTAGCAATGTTACAAAATTTTGAGATTTTAAAAATCAAGTCTGTAATTTATCCCATCAGATAAAGCATAAAAATAAGTTTAATTTGACACCTAATTCACTTTCATATCTCAAGTATTTAAAAAGTTATGGCCATTTTCATACTGGGAAATGAGCATCTTGTTCCCTATTGATTTTCTATGGACATAACAAAAAAGCTGTGATCGTGAACAGTCAAAAGCCCATAACTTTCTTAAAAATTAAGAGAACTGAATGAAATTTTCAGTTATCATAGATTGAAGCATTCTGAAACAAATATAAAATAATCTTACTTGGATGACCTGAAATTAAAGCATATAATTAGTTAGTTACCTAATTGTAGCTAATTTCAGACTTCAATTACTAGATCTAAACATCTATCCATTTCTTAATAAATGATTAACATTTTTAAATAGCCTAAATGTCCAAATAATATTCACAAATAATTCACAATAAAACATGATTTTTAAATCTCATTTACATTAATTTATAGGCCAAATGGAAGGAATTTAGTGTTTAATTGTTGTAAATAAATGCCCATTTAAATCAGCTTTCCAGTGGGTCCCTGTGGAACGCGCTGGTTTAGAACGTTCACATTGCGGTAGATTTGTGCCCCCAAATGCCGAGAAAAATACTGCGCGATATAATGGGCCCAAATTGAGCTACTCGCAATATTAAACTTTGTATAAAGGGATCTTTAGAAGCCCTTTTTAATGTAAAAATATACAACCTAACTTCTGCTATTTGCTTTATGAGACCCTGCGGTTGCTGGCGGTCGCGGGTTTAGAGATTGATTTTTAAACTACTATAACTATTATTCAAGGCCTTTAAACCTAATAATAGCTTTTGCGACGGGGTCTTTCAGCGATTTTTCGTTAATAATTAACTAGGCTGAACATTTTCGATTGGAACAGTTTAGAGAAAATCGCGTTTTAAACCCGCCCCCTCTAAACGGCGCCAAAATCGCGCACACTTGCAGCGACAGATTTTCAACGACGCTTCAGGTAGGCTTTGCAACATACCTATCTATTCCCTCCCACTCTACCCCCTCCTCCTCCCTCTCTACCCTCTCTCTCAAGCCATCCCCGTCCCTTCGACCCCTCTCCCCTCCCTCTCTACCCCCCTTCCCCCACCCACGATCTGGGCTTGCCGCTTCTTCCCCACACCACAGACTGTGCAGAGAAGCATAGGCTACCCCGGCTCAAAAAGGCAGCAAACACCCTCGAACCCAGGGTTATTCACACTCCATCCCCGGATTATTCACACTCTACCCCGGGTTATTCACACCTCACCCCGCTGCCATAAAAAGGCAACCAACACTCCGCCTCCTTCTCTACCCCCTCCCTCTCTACCCCTCCCCTCCCACTCTACCCCCTCCCTTTCTACACCTTCCCTCTCCCTCTCGACCCCTACCCCTACCTCTCTACCCGCCCCCCTATGCCCCTCTTTCCCTCTCTTCACCCTTCCCTCTTGCGCAGTTGGGGGCTATGCGTGGGTGGATACGGCAGGGGCTGAGGGAAAAAGAGCTAATTAATAATATTAATATAATATCGGTGGGGGGGATAGCGTGTGTGTGCAACGCCGCAGCCCACCACCCCCGCACCCGGGGATTTGCAATAAATGGGTTGTTACCACCCAATGTGCTTGCAATAAATGATGATTTGTTACCCCTTAATGTGTTTGCAATAAATGATTTGTTACCCCTGCAATGTGCTTGCAATACATGATTTGATAGCCCACAATGGATTGCACTGTTTACCCTGCACTCACTGTGCTTGACTTGACTTGACTTGAAATGGAATGGAATGGATTGGATTGTTGGCCCAGCACTCACTGTACTTGACTTGACTTGGAATGAAATGGAGTGGATTGGACTGTTGGCCCTGCACTGTGTTTGGTTCAAAGTTTCCGCTCAATCCGGAAGTCCCACACAACTGCCAGCCCACCAGCTGTAAGTGAGTCAACTGCCAGACCACCTTTGGCCTACCTGAAACCACTCATTTCGGTCCACAAGGCCCCTATTAGCCCAGAAGCCAGTCCCTTTTGCCCAAAATGCCCGTATTAGCCCAGGAGGAGCATTTTGGTCCAAAAGGCCCCTGCCGGACCAGGAAAATTCCAGAAATAGTGCCCTTCATGAGATTTCACTCTTTTTTTTAAAAAACAGTCCTTTCAGCCTATCAGGCCTGTACTAGCCCAGGAGGAGTCCTTACGGCCCATCGGTAAGTATTCCCCCTGTAAGTATTAAACCTCACACCAGTATTTTTCTCCCTCTCTTCATTGGCTCCCCATGTGAGCCACACAAGGATAGACTTTCCTCCTTCATTGCTGTGATCTGTAAAAGAAGATGAAAAATATCTAAAATTGATTCTCCACCCTCTTCCCCTTCTCTCTCAGTCTGCAACCTGTTTTGGGCAGAATTTCTGGCTGTTCTGAGCTGCCAGCCCAACATCCCTGAGTGACTGAGCTGCCAGCCCTGAGGTATTGAGCTGCCAGCCCACCAGGCCTGAGTGACTGAGCTGCCAACCCACCTGCCCAGAATCACTGAGCTGCCAGCCCATCAGCCCTGAGTGACTGAGCTGCCAGCCCAGCAGCCCTGAGTGACTGAGCTGCCAGCCCTGAGTGATTGAGCTGCCAGCTCACCAGGCCTGAGTGACTGAGCTGCCAACCCACCAGCACTGAGTGACTGGGCTGCTAGCCCACCAGCCCTGAGTGACTGAGCTGCCAGGCCTGAGTGCTTGTGCTGCCAGGCCTGAGTGACTGAGCTGCCAGCCCATGAATCTATTCAGCCCACAATGTCCGTACTAGTCCTCTGGAAACCAGTCCCTTCGTCCAACAACACCCATGCCAGCGCTCCAGAAAGACCCCCCCCCCTCCCTGGCCGCCAATATTGGATTGGTGGAGAGGTGGAATTTTGTGTGGGGGGACCAGCGGGCCGATAGGGCGGGGATGTGAACATGGCACCCGAAGGTCCTTAGTCGAGTACTTATTAAAAGGCTGATCTTGTTTGTTTGTATGTATATGTGTGTGTAAATGTTTGTGTATATGTGGTTGGCTTTATATCTTCGCAAATACATTAAGTGGTAACGATCATATTTTTACATATTCTGATTGACATTTTCCCCGAACACATTCACTGAAAATGTTATGCTTTATTTCTCGACTTATTCTCGACTTTTTACTGAAAAAAGGTAAAAAAATTAAACGACTTTGAATATAAAATGCTCAGCTTCAACTGATGTGCTCACAATGGATCGGCTAGCAGTGATCAGCTTCACTGAAGACTTCTTCCTATATTTCAAGTAATTCGCGATTAAAGCTTTAAAAATTGCAACTTTCACAAGATGTTTACTGTTAAAATCATTCCTGCCAGCTTCTACCACACTTCGATACAATGTTGCGCAACAGGAACATTCTGAACTTTTCACCTCACAGGGGGAGGACGAATTGCTATTGCAACACGCAGGGCAAGTTCAATTGGATGTTTTTATAATGCCCACTGCTGAGAGAGGAGGGGAATGCTGGGATCTGACGGGAATGGCCCTACCCCCTCCTCCTCCCACTCAACCCCCTCCCCATCCCACTCTACCCCCTCCCCCTACCTCTCTACCCCCCCCCCCCTCTCTACACGCTCCACCTCCCTCTCTACCCTAACCCCTACCTCTCTACCTCGCCCCCCTCTACCCCTTTTCCCTCTCTACTTCCCTCCCTCTCTACCCACCCTCATCGCTACCCCGCCATCTTCTCTGCCCCCTCCCACTCTGGCCCCCCTCCCTCTCTGCTCCCCATCCCTCTCTTCCCCCTCCCTCTACCACCACTCGCTCTCTAGCCCCCCTCCCTCTCTACCCCCCTCCCTCTCCCTCTATAGCCGTGTCTGCGCAGTTGGGGCTATGCGTTGATGGATAGGGCGGGGATGCGGGAAAAGGAGCTAATTAATAATATTAATATAATATCAAGGGGGTATTAGTGCATGTGCGTGGGGATGGTTAGTGTGTGTGTATGACGCCGCAGCCCCCCTACCCCACACCCGCGCGTTGAGGGTGCGGGGCCCAACGGGTCCCACTTTGCGATGTATATGTAATATAAATGCCAGCGCCCCTTGATGCCAAAAGCAGAAGCTGACAAATGTGCCTGTGCCTCGTGACTGAGGTCAGGTGACCTTCTAGAAGTTCCTAGGTTGAGCAGATTAAATCCTTCTTACAAGATGTCCGACGTGTATTCATTGTGCTAGTTACAATGATCTTACAGAAGACATCACATGATGTTAGAGAAATAAACTAAAGAAAAGTATAACTGGACTCAAGCCAGGGAACTTGGTCAAGAATTATAAGGACTGGATAAGGACATTCCAGCTGTACGAGACTGCATCAGAACTGACGAGAACAAAAATTGTTCTGATTTTGCACATTTCAGAGGAGATTCACAAACGCATAAAATGAATATTTGCGAAATAGAACCTGTAGGAACCAACATGAGAGTTTTAAATATAAACTAGACCAAGTGCAGATCCGCTGGGTCTGTTCTCCCAACGCGCGGTTTTGCGGCGGGGGGGGTGAGTGCTGCGGCTTCACACGCACAATAACCAACCCCCACACACACAGGTGGGGGATGGGGTAGATGGGGGGTGAGAGGGGGGTAGGGGGAGACGGGGTGGGGAGAGCGGAGGGAGGGGGAGACCGCTGGGTCCCATCACCTCAACATGCGGATGCGGGGGGCGGGCCTGCGGCTTCACACTCACACTAACCACCTACCACACACACGGGGGGGGAGGGGGAGGGAGATGAGGGGGGTAGGGGGAGATGGAGTGGGGAGAGGGGAGGGAGGAGAGAGGTGAAGAGGAGGGGGAGAGGGAGTGCAGGGGGAAGGGGGGAGACAGGGGGGAGAGAGAGGAGCGGAGAGAGAGGGGCAGGGAGAGAGAGAGAGAAGGGGGAAGAGAGTGGAGGGGAGAGGAGGTGGGGAGAGAGGAGATAGGGGGAGAGATAAGGGGAGAGATAAGGGGAGAGAGAGGAGGGAGTGGGGAGAGAGGTGGGGAAAGAGAGGGTAGGAAGGGAGGGGGTATAGGGGAGGGGTGGTTGGAGGAGGGGAGAGGCGGGTTGGAGGAGGGGAGTGTAGGAGGAGGGGAGTGGAGAAGGAGAGAGGGGCGGAAGAGAGTGTAGGGGTGAGGGGGCAAGGGGGGAGAGAGTGGGGCAGGGGAAGGGAGGGGAGGGAGGGGCAGGGGTGAGATGGAGAGAGAGAGGAGGGGAGAGAGAGAGGGAGAGAGAGGGGGAGAGAGAGAGGGGGAGAGAGGGAGGGAGAGAGGGAAGGGAGAGAGAGAGAGGAGAGGGAGGGGGAGAGAGGGAGGGGGGGAGCGGGGGAGAGAGATAGAGAGAGAGAGGAGAGGGAGGGGAGAGAGAGGGAGGGGGGGAGAGAGGGAGGGGGCACCTTTATTGTCACATGCACCAATTGGTACAGTGAAATTTGGGGTCCCCAAAGAGCCATACGAAAAAAAAGAGAAGAACAGAACACAATAGACTTTAATATAAACATCCCCTACACAGCGGAATCAAAGTTTCCCACTGTGAGGGAAGACCCAAAGTTCAGTCAGCCTCCTCTTTTATGTTTGATTGATGTTCACCCATGGTCGGGGCCTCCCGAAGCCCCCCGCACTCGCCGCTACGGGATGCCCAATGTTCAGGCCCTCTCGCCGGGATGATGGAACACCGACGTTGGAATGGGAGAACATCCTCAGCGACTTGGACATCCAAATCCAAATCGGCCACTTCCTACCAGAGTCTGCGGCTCACTAGGTCCATAGGCCGAGCTGGGCGGAGATTCACGCTGGCGGCCCTCGGCAAAGGGATCCCAGGACTCCGCGATGTTGATGTCAGCGCAGCCCACGCTGGATGCTCTACAAACCACAGCTCAGCGATGTTGAAGCAGCAGGCCCTACACCAGAGCTTCCAATGGCGACCCAGGTAAGGCATCGCCCGCTCCGTGGTGAATCCAGTGTTGCGCCGCCGCTGAAGCTTTGGCCGGTCTCCGGCAGGAAAGGCCGCGCCAATCCAGTTGGTAGACCGCGAGGAGGGGGGGCTTGGACGCGACTCGGAGAATAGTCGCATCCACGCCAGGAAGTGACTGGGAAGTGACGGTTTCCCCCTTACCCTACCCCCCTTCCCCACATAGAAATACTAAAGAAACCTCCACAACATACTTTTAAAACAGGCTAAAAAATTTAAAAAGATGGAAAAACAGACAGACTACAGGCAGAGGCTGCCATCATGCGGCGCCCCTCGTGGCCAATGATTTAGATAATGGAATTAAAAGTAACTAGCATATTTGCAGATGACACAAAGCTGGGTGGCAATGTGAACTGCGAGAAGGATGCAAGGAGGTTGCAGGTTGGGCGAGTGGGCAGATGCATGAGAGATGCAATTTAATGTAGATAAATGTGAGGTTATCCACTTTGGCGGCAAGAACAAGGAGGTAGATTATTATCTCAATGGTGTCAGATTCGGAAAAAGGGAGGTGCGGCGAGACCTGGGTGTCCTTGTACACCAGTCACTGAAAGTAGACATGCAGGTACAGCAGGCAGTGAAGAAACGTAATGGCATGTTGGCCATAATGAGAGTATTTGAGAATAGGAGTAACGAGATCCCTCTGCAGTTGTACAGGGCACTGGTGAGACAACGTCTGTGTAGTTTTGGTCTTCTAATTTGAGGAAGGACATCCTTGCTATTGAGGCAGTGCAGCGTAGGTTGACAAGGTTTATCCCTGGACTGTCATATGAGGAAAGATTGGAAAGACTGGGCTTGTATTCACTGGAGTTTAGAAAGATGAGAGGGATCTTCCAGAAATGTATAAAATTGTAAAAGGACTGGACAAGCTAGATGCAGGAAAAATGTTCCCAATGTTGGGGGAGGCCAGAACCAGGGGCCACAGTCTAAAATTAAAGGGGAGGCCATTTACAACTGAGATGAGAAAAAAACTTTTTCACCCAGAGAGTTGTGAATTTGTGGAGTTTTCTGCCACAGAAGGCAGTGGAGGCCAATTCACTGGATGAATTTAAAAGAGAGTTAGATAGAGCTCTAGGGGCCAGCGGAATCAAGGGATATGGGGAGAAGGCAGGCATGGGTTGCTGATTGTGATGATCAGTCATGATCTCAATGAATGGCGTTGCTGGCTCGAAGGGCCAAATAGCCTCCTCCTACACCTATTTTCTATGTTAACATGCCATTAGCTTTCGTCACCGCCTACTGTACGTATATGCTTACTTTCAGTGACTAATCTAGTAGGACACCCGGCTCTTGTTGTATTTCCCCTTTTCCTAACCTGACACCATTCATTTAATAATCTGCCTTACTGTTCTCGCCTCCAAAGTGGATAACGTCACATTTATCCACATTATACTGCATCTGCCATGCATCTGTTCACTCACCCAACCTGTCCAAGTCACTGCATCCTCATAGCATCCTCTTCACAGTTCTCACTGCCACCCAGCTTTGTGTCATCTGCAAATTTGTTAATGGTACTTGTAATCCTTTCATCTAAATCATTGATGTATATTGTAAATAGCTGCGGTCCCAGCACCGAGCCTTGCCGTAGGTACCCCATAATCACTGCCTGCCATTCTGAAAGTGACCCGTTAATCCCTACTCTTTGTTTCCTGTCTGCCAACCAATTTCCTATCCATGTCAACACCTTACATGTGCTCTAACTTAGCCCACTAATCTATTGTGTGGGAACTTATCAAAGGCTTTCTGAAAGTCCAGGTACACTACATCCACTGGCTCTCCCTTGTCCATTTTACTTGTTAGATCCTCAAAAAATTCTAGAAAATTAGTCAAGCATAATTTCCCCTTTGAAAATCCATGCCGACTTGGACAGCTCCTGTTACTGCTATCCAAATGTGCAGCAATTACATCTTTGAAAATCGACTCCAGCATCTTCCTCACCACCAAT
Source organism: Amblyraja radiata (assembly GCF_010909765.2). Classification (NCBI taxonomy): domain Eukaryota; kingdom Metazoa; phylum Chordata; class Chondrichthyes; order Rajiformes; family Rajidae; genus Amblyraja; species Amblyraja radiata. Next base: position 29,346,596 of record NC_045987.1, read on the forward strand.
GTCAGGATAACAGGTCTATAATTCCCTGCTTTCTCTCTCCCTCCTTTCTTGAAAAGTGGGATAACATTAGCTGCCCTCCAATCCACACGAACTGATCCAGAATTTTATTGAACATTGGAAAGTGATCACCAATGCGTCCACGATTTCTAGAACCATCCCCTTCTGTACCCTGGGATGCAGACCATCAGGCCCAGGAGATTTATCGGCCATCAGTCCCATCTATCTACCCAACACCATTTTATGATTAATGTGAATTTCCTTCAGTTCCTCTGTCACCCAAGGTCCTCTGTCCCCGATTAAATCTGGGAGATTGCTTGTGTCTTCCTTAGTGAAGACAAATCCAAAGCACCTGTTCAACTCGTCTGCCATTTCCTTGTTCCCCATAATAAATTCACCTGTTTCAGTATTCATATTTCAGACCCACATTTGTCTTAACTAACTTTTACCTCTTCACATACCTAAAGAAGCTTTTACTCTCCTCCTTTATATTCTTGGCCAGCTTATCTTCATACTTCATCTTTTCTCCCCATATTGCCGTTTGAGTTACCTTCTGCTGATCTTTAAACGTTTCCCAATCCTCTGGCTTCCCGCTCATCATTGCTATGTTATACATCTTCTCTTTTATTTTTATACTGGCCTTGACTTCCCTGGTCATCCACGGTCGCTTCTTTCTCCCCTTAGAATCTTTCTTCCTATTTGGAATGAAATGATCCTGCATCTTCTGGATTATTCCCAGAAACACCTGCCATTGCTAGGGTCTCTTTCCATTCAACTTTAGCCATCTCCTCCCTCATGCCAACATAGTCCCCTTTGTTCAACTGACACTTCCGATTTTTTCTTCTCCCTCTCAAATTACAGATTAAAATGTATAATTTTACTAGACCAAGGGGGACCTGTTGGGTCCCTCCCCTCAATACTCGGTTACGGGGAAGGGGGGGGGGGGAGAGATGAGGTTCGGAGGTAGGTAGTGGGGAGAGGGGGAGAGAGGGACGCAGCGAGAGACACAGAGAGGGCACAGAGAGGGACAGAGAGGCACACAGAGAGGGACACAGATGGACAGAGGCACACAGAGGGACACTGAGGCAGAGAGGGGGACAGAGAGGAAGAGAGAGGGACACAGAGGCACAGAGAGGGAAGGGGAGAGAGGGGGCAAGAGGGAGCGTGAGGGGGGCAGAGAAGGAGCGGGCGTGAGGGGGAGGGGAGTTTGAGGGGTTGGGGGGGCATGTCTTCAGAAGTGAGGGCGGGTTCTCAAATGCAATAATCACTCACTCCCAGCATTGAAAAGTCTGCGCAGCTGGCCGCGAGGAGCAAAGGCATTGTGACGTCATCAACTCGCTTCAGATTTAGTTATATTTTAAAACGATTTTAGTAAAAAAATAAGGAAATAATTAACCAAATTTTCAGATGAGGAGATTTTTGAATTCATGAGGTAAATCTCTACCGGAATATGTAAAAAATCTCCGTTACCGTGTTGGGTTTTGGAGGAAATGTGACTGACCATCAAACAAACAAACTAATGAAGAGAGTTTTAATAGTTACTAGACCAAGTGCAGACCCTTTAGGTCTGTTCCCACAAGGGGAGGGGGCAGCCTGATGTCATCGCGCAATGGCACGCGCTAGGCATACGCCATCAAGACGCTGCGTACGACATCAAGACGCTGCGTACGCCCGTTGAGATGCTGCGTACGTCCTCAATGCACCTGCGGGCCGACAGGCCGTTGACGCGTGGGATTTTCGGACAGTGCAAGCCAGCAAGGAAGGCTAAAAGCAACGGGGGGAGCCGGCGATCTTTGGCTTTGGAGGAAGTAAAATCGTTAGCGAAATGGGAAAAATGTTGGTCGGTAGCGAAATGGGAAAAATGTCGGCGTTTTTGGAGGAGAGCCAGGCGGAAGCAGCCGTTATGGTCACTGGCCAGCAGGAGGCGAAAAAATGAGTGAGTGGGAGGGGGGGGGGGGGGTGGGGGAAGAATTTTATTAAAAATGTGTACAGAAAAATGAGGAAATTTAATGAGGAGTGCATATGCGAATGTAAAAGTAAAATTGGTAGCGAAATGTTAAAAATCTCGGAGTTTTAGCATGTGGTTTTGGTGGACTAACGAATCAAAGGCAAAATCAAAGTGACATACACCTGACATACACCCACACACATGCACACACACACACACACACACACACACAGAGTTTTAAAAGTATACTAGACCAAGTGCAGACACATTGAGTCTGTCCCGCAACGCTGGTTGCAAGGGGGGGGCGGCCTGACGTCATCGCGCAATGCCACGCGCTAGGGATACGCCGTCAATATGCTGCATACGACGTCAAGACGCTGCGTACTACCTCAAGACGCTTATTAAAAATGTGTCCATAAAAACGACGAAATTTAATGAGGAGTGGATTTGCGAATGTAAAAGTGAAATGGCTAACGAAATGGAAAAAATCTCGGAGTTTTTGCGGGTTTGGCGGACCAATGAATCAAAGGCCAAAAATTTAATCTCAAAATCTAATCTGACATAAGCCCTCAAACAAACACACACACACACACAGAGTTTTAAAAGTATATAGATAGATATGATATGATATATGAGAATATGAGATATGATGGTCAGTCACTACCTCCTAATGGTTCCTTTACCTTGAGTTCTCTTATCAAATCTGGTTCATTACACAACACTAAATCAAGAATTGCCTTCTCCCTGGTGGGCTCCAGTACAAGCTGCTTTAAGAATCCATCATGGAGGCAAACTCCCTTTCTTGGGGTCCAGAACCAATCTGATTTTCCAAGTCTACCTGCATGTTGAAATCTCCCATAACCGTAGCATTACCTTTGTTACATGCTAATATTATCTCCTGATAGATTAGATTAAACTTTATTAATCCCCTTATTCAGGGGAAATTCTGATGTCCTTGCAGCACACTAATAAAAATACAACATAGCATTCAAAAAGAAGTTCAACACAAAAACATCCCCCCACAGTGATTCCCACTGTGGGGGAAGGCACAAAGTCCAGTCCCCATCCTCTTGTCCACCCAGAGTCGGGCCTATTGAGGCCTCCACAGTCGCCGCCACGGCGCCCGATGTTCTCGCCGGGTGATGGTGCTCCGGCGTCGGGAGAACCCCCAGCGGCTTGGGGTGCCAGGAACGGCCGCCTTCCCACCGGAGCCCGCGGCTTCCAAGCCAACAGACCGGACGGAGCTCCGCACACTGGCGATCTCGGCGAGAGATCCCATGCTCCGGGATGTAAAGTTCAGCGTCGCAGCTGGCCGCTCCACAGAACCGCGGCTCCACAATGTTCCCATCGGCGGTCCCAGCATACTGGAGTTCCAGCGCGGCGACCCAGGAAAGGCATCGCCCGCTCCGCGACAGTGCTCCAGCGCTGCGCCGCCGCCAAAGCCGATGTTCTGCGCCGCCGCCAAAGCCGATGTTCTGGCCAGGTCCCCTCAGGGAAACGTCGCTCCAGGACCCGCTGGTAGGCCGCAAGGACAGGTCGAAGTCGCTGCTCGGAGGAAGGCAACCCCTCCGACCAGGTAGGGACTTGAAAAACAGTTTCCCCCTTCCCCCCCACCACCCCCCACACATAAAAAGATTAGGCCCCCTGACTGCACACTCAACGTACTAAAAATAATAAAAAAGAAGGGAAAAGAAACGGACAGCTGCAGGACAGGCAGCCGTTCAGGACAGCGCCTCCTCCGGCTGCCTGTCCTGCAGCTGTCCGTTTCTTTTCAACTTGCACCCTATCTCCAGGCTACTGTTTGGGGGCCTGAAGATAACTCCCATTAGGTTTTTTATCCTTGCAATTTCTTAGTTCTATCCAGAATGACCACACCTTCTGATTCTATGTCACCCCTCGCAAGGGACGGAATTTCATTCCTTACCAACAGGGCAACCCCACCCCCTCTACCTACCTTTTCGATAGGACGTATACCCCTGAATATTCAGTTCCCAGCTCCGATCCTCTTTCAGCCATGTCTCCCTAATTCCCACAACATCATACTTACCAACTGAACCTCAATAATCCACTTTATTTCTTATACTTCACGCATTCATATATAACATTTTTAATTTGGTATACACCTGCCATCTCACACCAGTTCCTATTTCACATGATCTTACACTCTTATCCTTTCTTGATTTGGAGCAGTCGCTGGAAGTGGCTTGAGAGCAGTCAGGGTTACTGTCGAAGAAGTACTGAAGGTACTGTCGTGTTTGAAGGTAGACAAATTTCCAGGGCCTGATCTGATAAATCCCGAGAACATTGTGCGAAACCAGAGATTAAATTTCGGGAGTCCTGTTTGAAATTTATGAATTGTCCTTAAATACAGGAGAAGTGCCGGAAGACTGGAGGGTGGCAAATGTTGTATCTCTTTTCAAGAAGGATTGCATGGAAAATGCTGGGAACTACAGGCCGGTGTAGCTTAATATCTGTAGTTGGTAAGTTACTGGGGAGTGTTCCGAGGGATAGGATATACAGGCATTTTGATTGGCCAGGGCTTATTAGGGGTAGTAAGCATAGTTTTGTACGTGGGAGGTCGTGTCTCACAAATCTGATTTTTTTAAAGACGTGATCAAAAAGATTGTTTAAGGCAGAGCTGAAGATGTTATGTACATAGACTTCAGTAAGGTGTTCGACAAGGTTCCACATGGTAAGCTGCTCTGGAAGGTTAGATCGCATGGGATCCAAGAAGAGATAGCGGAATGGTTAACAAATTGGCTCCATGGAAGGAAACAGAGGGTAATGGTGGAAGATTGCTTCTCAAACTGGAGGCCTGTGACTGGTGGTGTGCCTCAGGTTTCGGTGCTGGGCCTGTTACTGTTTGTCACCTAACCATATAACCATATAACCATATAACAATTTACAGCACGGAAACAGGCCATCTCGGCCCTACAAGGCCGTGCCGAACAACTTTTTTCCCTTAGTCCCACCTGCCTGCACTCATACCATAACCCTCCATTCCCTTCTCATCCATATGCCTATCCAATTTATTTTTAAATGATACCAACGAACCTGCCGCCACCACTTCCACTGGAAGCTCATTCCACACCGCTACCACTCTCTGAGTAAAGAAGTTCCCCCTCATGTTACCCCTAAACTTCTGTCCCTTAATTCTGAAATCATGTCCTCTTGTTTGAATCTTCCCTATTCTCAAAGGGAAAAGCTTGATCGCATCAACTCTGTCTATCCCTCTCATCATTTTAAAGACCTCTATCAAGTCCCCCCTTAACCTTCTGCGCTCCAGAGAATAAACACCTAACTTATTCAACCTATCCCTGTAACTTAGTTGTTGAAACCCAGGCAACATTCTAGTAAATCTCCTCTGTACTCTCTCTATTTTGTTGACATCCTTCCTATAATTGGGCGACCAAAATTGTACACCATACTCCAGATTTGGTCTCACCAATGCCTTGTACAATTTTAACATTACATCCCAGCTTCTATACTCAATGCTCTGATTTATAAAGGCTAGCATACCAAAAGCTTTTTTTACCACCCTATCTATATGAGATTCCACCTTCAAGGAACTATGCACGGTTATTCCCAGATCCCTCTGTTCAACTGTATTCTTCAATTCCCTACCATTTATCATGTACGTCCTATTTTGATTTGTCCTGCCAAGGTGTAACACCTCACATTTATCAGCATTAAACTCCATCTGCCATCTTTCAGCCCATTTTTCCAAATGGCCTAAATCACTCTGTAGACTTTGGAAATCCTCTCCATTATCCACAACACCCCCTATCTTGGTATCATCTGCATACTTACTAATCCAATTTACCACCCCTTCATCCAGATCATTGATGTACATGACAAACAACAAAGGACCCAACACAGATCCCTGAGGCACCCCACTAGTCACCTGCCTCCAACCCGACAAACAGCCATCCACCATTACCCTCTGGCTTCTCCCATTCAGCCACTGCTGAATCCATCTTGCTATTCCTGCATTTATACCCAACAGTTTAACCTTCTTAACCAACCTTCCATGAGGAACCTTGTCAAAGGCCTTACTAAAGTCCATATAGACAACATCCACTGCTTTACCCTCGTCAATTTCCCTAGTAACCTCTTCAAAAAATTCAAGAAGATTAGTCAAACATGACCTTCCAGGCACAAATCCATGTTGACTGTTCCTAATCAGACCCTGTTTATCCAGATGCTTATATATATTATCTCTAAGTATCTTTTCCATTAATTTGCCCACCACTGAAGTCAAACTAACAGGTCTATAATTGCTAGGTTTACTCTTAGAACCCTTTTTAAACAATGGAACAACATGCGCAGTACGCCAATCCTCGGGGACTATTCCCGTTTCTAATGACATTTGAAATATTTCTGTCATAGCCCCGGCTATTTCTACACTAACTTCCATCAATGTCCTAGGGAATATCCTGTCAGGACCTGGAGACTTATCCACTTTTATATTTTTCAAAAGTGTCAGTACTTCTTTTACTTTGAAACTCATAGTATCCATAACTACTCTACTCGTTTCCCTTACCTCACATAATTCAATATCCTTCTCCTTGGTGAATACCGAAGAAAAGAAATTGTTCAGTATCTCCCCCATCTCTTTTGGCTCTGCAGATAGCTGCCCACTCTGTTTCTCCAATGGACCAATTTTATCCCTCGTTATCCTTTTGCTATTAATATAGCTGTAGAAACCCTTTGGATTTACTTTCACCTTACTTACCTACATCAATGAGATGAGAACATCATGGATGAGAACATACAGGGCAAGTTTAGAAAGTTTGCTGATAATACAAAAGTTAGTGGTTTTGCAGAAAGTGAAGATGGTTGTGAACGATTGCAGCAGGATCTGGATCGATTGGCCAGGTGGGCAGAGGAATGGTTGATGGAATTTAATACAGATAAGTGTGAGGTGTTGCATTTTGGGACATCGAACAAGGGCAGGACCTACATAGTAAATGGTAGGCTTCTGGTTAATGTTGTAGAGCAGAGCGATATGGGAAAAGAGGTGCATGGTTCCTTGAAGGTCAAAAAGGCTTTTGGCACTTTGGCCTTCATCAGTCAGAGTATTGAGTATAGAAGTTGGGAGGTCATGTTATAGTTGTATAAGACGTTGGTGAGACCGCATTTAGAATATTGTTTTCAGTTCTGTGCACAATGTTATAGGAAAGATATTGTCAAACTTGAAAGGGTTCAGAAAAGATTTACGAGGATGTTGCCAGGACTAGAGGATGTGAGCTATAGGGAGAGGTTGAGTAGGCTGGGTCTCTATTCCATGGAGCGTAGAAGGATGAGGGGAGGTTTTATAAGGGTATACAAAATCATGAGGGGAATAGATCGCATTGATGCACAGAGTCTTTTGCCCAGGTACACAAAAATGCTGGAGAAACTCAGCAGGTGCAGCAGCATCTATAGAGCGAAGGAAATAGGCGACGTTTCGGGCCGGAACTCTTCTTCAGACTGATGGAGGGTGGTGGGGAGAAGAAAGTTAAAAGGAGGAGGAGGAGCCCGAGAGCTGAGGAAGGGGAGGAGACAGCAAGGGCTAACAAAATTGGGAGAATTCAATGTTCATGCCCGCAGGATGCAGACTCCCCAAGCGGAATATGAGGTGCTGTTCCTCCAATTTCCGGTGTTGCTCACTCTGGCCATGGAGGAGACCCAGGACAGAGAGGTTGGACAGGGAATGGGAGGGGGAGTTGAAGTGCTGAGCCACCGGGAGGTCACGTAGGTTCTTGCGGACCGAGGGGAGGTGTTCGGCGAAACGATCGCCCAGCCTCCGCTTAGTCTCACCAATGTAGATCAGCTGACATGTAGAGCAGCGGATGCAATAGATGAGGTTGGAGGAGATACAGGTGAACCTCTGTTGCACCTGCAACGACTGCTTGGGTCCTTGAATGGAGTCGAGGGGGGAGGTAAAGGGACAGGTGTTGCATCTCTTGCGGTTGCAACGGAAAGTGCCCGGGGAAGGGGTGGTACTGGAGGGAAGGGAAGAATTGACAAGGAAGTTACAGAGGGAGCGGTCTTTGCGGAAGGCAGACATGGAGGGAGATGGGAAGATGTGGCGAGTGGTGGGGTCACATTGGAGTTGGCGAAACTGACGGAGGATTACTTGTTGTATGTGACGGCTGGTGGGGTGAAAGGTGAGGACTAGGGGGACTCTGCCCTTGTTGCGAATGCGGGGTTGGGGGGAGAGAGCAGAGTTGCGGTGTATGGAAGAGACCCTGGTGCGAGACTCATCTATGGTGGAGGAGGGGAACCCGCATTCCCTGAAGAATGAGGACATTTCAGATGCCCTGGTGTGGAACGCCTCATCCTGGGAGCAGATGCGGCGTAGACGGAGGAATTGGGAGTAGGGGATGGAGTCCTTACAGGAAGCAGGGTGGGAAGAAGTGTAGTCCAGATAGCCATGGGAGTCAGTAGGTTTATAGTGGATGTCTTTTGCCCAGAGTTATAGTGGATGTCTTTTGCCCAGAGTTGGGGAATCGAGGACCAGAGGTCATAGGTTCAAGGTGAAGGGGAAAAGATTTAATAGGAATCCGAGGGGTAACTTTTTCACACAGAGGGTGATGTTTGAGGCTGGGACTATCCCATCATTTAAGAAATTGTTGGACAGGTACATGAATAGGACAGGTTTGGAGGGATATGGACCAAGTGCAGGCGAGTGGGACTAGTGCAGCTAGGACATTGTTGGCCGGTGTGGCCGACTTGAGCTGAAGGGCCTGTTTCCACACTGTATCACTCTATAACTCTCTGAACAAATAAGGAAGTGTATAGAGAAGGAAGTGTAAGGTGTGAGAACATCAAAGGGGGTGGAGAACAAGAAAAATGTAGAATAGGTCATAGTCGAAGGTAAGAACAAAGCAAAACAGTGATAAAATATAATCAGGTCGGAGAACCGGGAAGGGAGAGGAATGGTGAGAGAGGGAAAGCAAGGGTTGCTTGAAGTTAGGAAAGTCAATATTAATACCGCTGGGGTATAAGCTGCCAAAGCGAAATGTGAGATGCTGTTTCTGGAACAGTGGATACAGTAGATGAGTTTAGAGGAGGTGCAAGTGAACCTCTGCCTCACCTGAAAAGACTGTTGGGGTCCACGGACGGAGTCAAGGGCGGACCTCCGCTCATTCCGCCTAAACCTACCTGATCTCCCGGTTGTTAATTCACCGCTGTTCCAGGTGTGACTCCTATATATCGGTGAGACCAAGCACAGTCGATCGTTTCGCTGAACACCTCCGCTCAATCCCCCAGCTACCTGATCTCCCGGTTGCTAAATACCTTACCTCCCCATCCCATTCCCACACTGACTTTTCTGTGCTGGGCCTCCTCCAGTGGCAGAGTGAGGCCCAGCGCAAATTGGAGGAACAGCATCTCATATTTCGCTTGGGCTGCTTACACCCCAGCGATATGACTAGTGACTTCTCTAACTTCAATAACCCTAGCTTTCCCTGTCTCTCCATCCCTCTCCATCCCAGTTTTCCGACCAGTCTGACTGAGCCTGATTACATTTTATCTCTGTTTGCTTTTTACATTTGTTACATTTTATGCCTGTATCTCCCCCTCACCATCCCCTGCCTCTCAATCTGAAGGTCTCAACCTGAAACGTCACCCATTCCTTCCCTCCAGAGATGCTGTTACTCCAGCATTTTATGTCTATCTTCAGTTTGAACCAGAACCTGCAGTTTCTTCCTACACAGATCATTAACACCAATGGCAACATCTCAGGCAGGGCTTTCCGGAGAAGTGCTTTATGATTCTGACACACTTGTCCCCCGCGAAGGCAAAGTCAGGCCCGCACATCCGGTTAGCTCTCACTGCTCATCTCGGCGGCGCCTGTAATTGACGGATGAGTCATGGTGGTGAGTCACGATGGCGCCACGAGTGGTGGCGCCATCGAGTGTGGCTGCCTCACCTGCAGCTGTCTGTCCTTTGATTCTTTTTGTTATTTTTAGTCTGTTTTAAAGTATGTTTTTGGAGATCTTTTAGTCTTTTTTATGTGGGGGGAGGGGGAAACTGTTTTCTTATTCACTTCCTGAGCGAGGATGCGACTATTCTCCGAGCCGCAACTTCGCCACCCTCCTCGCGGCCTAACACCTGGATTAGCGAGGCCTTTCCTGCCGGACACCGGCCAGAGCCTCAGCTTCAGCAGCGGCAGTGCAGCAATGGATTCCTTACCGGGATCGCCGTGTTGGAGCTCCGGAGCATTGGGATTGCTGACTTTGAACACCGTGGAGCTGTGGTCCGTGGAGCTTCCAGCCATGGGCGGCGGTGACTTTCCAGCCACAGGCGGCGCTGCCTTTAACATTGCGGAGCCCTGGGATCTCTCACCAAGGCTACCAGCGTTGAACCTCCACCCAGCTCGGCCTGTGGACTTCGGAAGCCACGGTCTCCAGAAGGAAGCGGCCGATTCTGATTCTCTGTGCCGCTCAGAGTGTTCTTCCGTTCGAGGGCCTGAAACATCGGGCCCATTGCGGCGACTGCGGAGGCCTCAAATAGGCCCCGACCACAGGTGAACTGAACTTTGGTGCCTTCCCTCACAGTGCGAAACATCGATTCCGCTGTGGGGGGGATGGATTTTATGTTTTATGTTGAATTCTAAAGTGTTGTATTTATCTTATTTGAATGCTGCATGGTAACTCAAATTTCACTGCACCAATTGGTGTATGTGACAATAAATGTCCTTTGTCCTTTGGTCCCAAAGCACCATATATGGGGCTGGTCCCAGTAAAATCATGGTTGTAAAACCAGCTAATATAACCCGTGACTCTCATATCACTCGGGGCACTGCAGTATTGCCGGTTAAATACGTGAACTCGACAACAACCCTTTGCACTGTCGTGTTTCCGTTCACGTATGCTCAATTAAAATAAAAAAGCACAGCACAAGAACAGGCCCTTCGGCACACAATGTCTGTGTAGAACATGATGTTAAGGTAAACTAATGTCATCAGCCTAAGCATGATCCATACCCCTCCATTCCCTGCCTACCTAAAAGCCTCTTAAAAGCCACAATCCACAATCACACCTAACAGCGCAGGTTCCAGGCACCCATTTGCTTCTATCAAAATAAGCCACCCCGCACTTTGCTTTTAAACCTTGCCCCTGTCACCATAAAGCTTTAAGTGTTTGACATTTCCACTTTTTAAAAATTATTTTTATTAGAAGCAGTGTACAAAAATATAAACCGCGGCATATGACATAATACATTTATTGTACAGCTTCCATTTTAATTTTAACAAAGATGAAAAAGAAAAAGAGAGAAAAAGCAAGAAAGAAAGAAAGTGAAAGAGAAAGTGAATTTGTGAAAATAGAACCCCTAAACTACCAAATAGGTGTAGTCCAGTGGTGTAGTCCAGTGATGTAGTCCAGTGGTGTAGTCCAGAGGTGTAGTCGAAGAGTAAGTAAAAGAAATGAGAAAAACGTAAAGAAATAAAAAGACAAAAACAGAAAGAAAAATAAAAAGTGATGATATACCTGCTTCATATCTCTCCCCACCCATCACCCAACCCATAAGTCAGTTTAATTCCAAATTTGTGTTGCACCATACTATCCTTGTAATGAATCAATGAATGGAGTCCATGTCTTCGAAAATTGCTCTGGTTTTTCTGTTAAGACAAGTCTCATATTTTCAAGATGTAGCGTCTCAGACATGTTTGTAATCCACATTTTAAGCGTTGGGGCAGATGTATTTTTCCAAAATTTAAGTATTCGTTTTTTTTGCCGTTATCAGGCCATAATTAAGGAAACGTCTTCAAATATTGGTAGCTCAGGGCAGGCTATTGCTGTTCTGAAAATAATCAGTTCCGTGTGGGGGTCCAGTTTTGTTTTTAATGTTTTCGAGAAAATTTCAAAAATTCCTTTCCAAAAGTTATGTCGTTTTATGCAAGAAGCAAAGGAATGTATTATAGTTGCTTTTTAAAGGAGACATTTGTCACAAATAGGAGATACATTTGAAAATATCTTATTCAGTTTTTGAGTAGTAGAGTCTGTGCAGTTTTTTAAAATTGGATTAAAATGTGTCTAACATTAATCGAACAATTGTGTATATATAAAAGATTTTCTTCTGTCTCTGGGAATTTTTAGCCCTAGTTCCTCTTCCCAGTCTTTTCTAATTGCTTCTGACGATGGAATTTCCATATTTAGAATGGTACTACACCAAGTGCAGCCCGTTGAGTCTGTTCCCCCAAAGTGCGGTTGTGGGGGGGGGGGGGGGGGGGGGAGACGGCATGCAGCGTCACACACACTAACTATCCACCTCCCCCCCCCCGCACTCACGCTAATTACCCCCCTTGATATTATATTAATATTATTAATTTGCTCCTTTTACCCCATAACCACCCTATCTACTGATGCACAGCCCCCAACTTGCAGTCACATCTAGAGAGGGAGGGGGGTGTGGGGTTAGAGAGTGAAGGCAGAGAGAGAAGGGGCAGAGACAGAGAGAGAGACAGAGGGGGAAGAGGAGAGAGGGGGGAGGGGGAGGAGAGAGGGGGGGGAGAGGAGAGAGGGGGAGTGAGAGGGGGAGAGAGAGGGCATGCTGAGAGGGGGGTGAGGTGGGGGGAGAGGTGGGGAGCAGGGAGAGGGATGGAGGGTGGAGGGAAGGGGGTTGGGGTGTGTGGAGGGGAGGGGAGTTTGGGGGAGGGATGGTGGGGAGGGGATGGAGGGGAGGAGAGGGAGAAAAAGATGGGAGAGAGTGAGGGGGAGGGGGGAGAGGAGAGGAGAGGGGGGGGAGGAGAGGGGGGAGAGGAGAGGAGGGGAAAGGAGAGGGGTGGGGGAGGAGAGGAGAGAGGGGGAGGAGAGGAGGGGGAGAGGGGGGGGGAGGAGAGGGGGAGGAGAGAGGGGGGGAGGAGATGGGGAGAGAGGAGAGGGGGGAGAGGAGAGGGGGGAGAGGCGGGGGGAGGGGGGAGAGGGGGGAGGGTGGAGGGGGGAGGGGGAGAGGGGGGAGACGGGAAGAGGGGGGGGAGAAGGAGAGGGGGGAGAAAGAGAGGGGGGAGAAAGAGAGGGGGGAGAGGAGAGGGGGGGGAGGAGCGGAGAGGGGGGAGGGGAGAGGGGCGGGGGGAGGGGGAGAGGGGAGGGGGAGAGGAGAGGGGGAGGGGAGGGGGAGAGATGAGAGGGGGAGAGGAGAGAGGGGGGAGAGAGGAGAGGGGGGGAGAGAGGAGAGGAGGGAGGAGGGGGGAGAGAGGCGAGGAGGGAGGAGAGGAGAGAGGAGGGGGGAGAGAGGAGGGGGAGAGAGGAGGGGGAGAGAGGAGAGGGGGGAGAGGGGAGAGGGGGGGTGATGGGGAGAGGGGGGGAGAGAGAGGAGGGGAGAGAGAGAGAAAGGGAGAGAGACAGGGGGGAAAGCGAGAGAGAGAAAGAGAGAGGGATAGGGAGAGAGAGCGGTGGGGAGGGAGAGGAGGGGAGAGAGAGAGAGAGGGTGCCTTTTTACTTCAACCCAAACAACCATTTGCAGGCAGTGCTTTTTTCCTCAAACTAACCATATTTTCATTTTCAAACCACATTATGGGTACTCACAGCTGTGGAGACATTTGTTCAGTGTTATTCAGAGCTCTGATTGAGGCACACCACTTGCAGAGACTGACTGAGGCACACCACTTGCAGAGACTGATTGAGGCACACCACTTCCTGGTTTTATAGTCCGTGCCCCTCCCTCCAGCAGGGGCAGCAGAGAGAATGGGGAATGTTGTAAAAACATTGATATCGCTGTCATTTTTCATCGACAGGAAAAATCCTCGGCACACATGTGGCGGAGGGGGAGATCTGCACGAGGTGGAAAAAATGACGGCTGTAGGTGGTGGCGTTCTCTCAGAAATCGCAGCACAGAAGGCCAAACAGAGATTTAGTAATATAGATTATACAAATATGATGTTAGATTTTTTTACTCTAAGTTTCTATTCATACATTCATCTAATATATCTGGTAACAGAGTTTGATAGTCATGGGTATATGTTTTCAGATGGTCTCGAATTTGAAGAAATCTAAAATATTGATTACCTTTCAGGTGGTATTTCGACTGTAATTTCTGAAATGACAGAAGATTTCCCATCTCGGAGAGATCTCCAAGTTTTTAATTCCTAGTCTTTCCAAATAAGTAAACGTTTTATCTATAATATGTTTAAGAAGGAACTGTAGATGATGGAAAATCGAAGGTAGACAAAAATGCTGGAAAAACTCAGCGGGTGCAGCAGCATCTATGGAGCGAAGGAAATAAGCAACAAAACCCTTTATCTATAATAGATAATAAGAATAATAATAAATTTTATTAAGGGCGCCTTTCAAGAGTATCAAAAATTACCTTACAAAAATTTAGCAAGTAGAGGAAAAACATGTAAGCGGAATGAAGTAAATAGTAGAGACATGACTAGTACACAAATTAAAGACAGAATTCAATTCAAAACACAATATGAGGCAATTCAAGCACAGATGAAAAGGGAGGGGGACGTGGGGCTAAGGATAGGCAGAGATGAAGAGATGGGTCTTGAGGCGGGACTGGAAGATGGTGAGGGACACGGAATTGCGGATCAGTTGGGGGAGGGAGTTCCAGAGCCTGGGAGCTGCCCTGGAGAAAGCTCTGTCCCAAAAACTGCGGAGGTTGGACGTGGATGGAGAGGAGACCGGCTGATGTGGATCTGAGGGACCGTGAGGGTTGGTAGGAGGAGAGGAGGTCAGTGAGATATGGGGGGGCCAGATGGTGGAGGGCTTTGTAGGTGAGGACCAGGATTTTGTAGGTGATCCGGTGCGAGATGGGAAGCCAGTGAAGTTGTTTGAGGACTGGAGTGATGTGATGCCAGGATTTGGTGTGGGTGATGAGTCGGGCGGCTGCGTTCTGGACCAGTTGGAGTCGGTTGATGTAGGTGGAGCTGATGCCAAGGAGAAGTGAGTTGCAGTAGTCCAGTCGGGAGGAGATGAAGGCATGGATGAGTCTTTCAGCAGCGGGAGGTGTGAGAGAGGGTCTGATTTTGGCGATGTTGCGGAGGTGAAAGAAGGAGGTTTTAATGACATGGCGGATGTGAGGCTTGAGGGAAAGGGTGGAATCAAAGATCACGCCAAGGTTGTGGGCCTGGGGAGATGGGGAGACAGTGGTGCCGTCGATGGTGAGAGTGGGGTTATTGATTTTGCTGTGTGTGGATTTGGAGCCTATGAGGAGGAATTCTGTTTTATCGCTGTTGAGTTTGAGGAAGTTATGTTGCATCCAGGTTTTTATAGATGACAAACAGGAGTTGATATGGGAGAGGGGGGGGGGGGGGGGTTGTGGGGGGATTTGGTGCCGAAGTAGATCTGGGTGTCATCGGCGTAACAGTGGAAGTCCACGTTGAAGTGGCGGAGTATCTGACCAAGGGGGAGGATGTAGATGATGAAGAGGAGGGGGCCGAGTACGGAGCCTTGGGGAACGCCTTGAGTGACTGTGGCTGTAGCAGGGGTGTGGTTATGAAGATAGATGAAGTGGGATCTATTGGAAAGGTAGGAACAGAGCCAGCTGAGTGCAGAACCTTCAATGCCAAGGTCCCCAAGACTGGTAAGCAGGATGTTATGGTTCACTGTATCGAAGGCTGCACTCAGGTCGAGGAGGATGAGGATGTTGAGGGAACCAGTGTCAGCAGAGGTGAGGAGGTCGTTGAGGACTTTGAGGAGAGCAGTTTCTGTGCTATGGAGGGGGCGAAAGCCAGATTGGAGGGGTTCAAGTAGGTTATACGCAAGGAGGTGGGAATTAAGTTGTGACGAAACGATACGCTCCAGGGTTTTTGAGAGAAAGGGGAGGTTTGCGATTGGGCGGTAGTTAATGAGAGAGGAGGGATCAAGACCAGGTTTCTTTAAGATTGGTGTGACAGCAGCCGTTTTGAAAGCGGAGAGGACAATTCCTTGGGACAATGAGGAGTTGAAGAGATTAGTGAGGTTGGGGCAGAGAACGGGGAGGCAGGACTTCAGCAGGGGAGTGGGGAGAGGGTCGAGGGAGCAGGTAGTGGGTTTGGAAGAACTGATGAGTTTGGAGATTTCAGTAGGGGTGACCAGGTCAAACTGGGAGAGGAAGCAGTGTGGAGGAGGGGTAAGGTGGTCAGTGGAGATGTTGAAAGGAGGGGCCTTGGTAGGTGGTGGAGTAGATGCTGGGGAGTCGGGTACAGGGGATAAAGATTGATAGATGGCTTTATACGAAGGGTTATTAGCTATTGGAGAAAGAGGAGATAAATTTCTTAGTTTAAAAGTTGATTTTACTTGTCTCCAGATTCGTAAAGTGCTGTGAATAATCGGATTTTTATCATAAAGTGTGTTGGAAGGGAAAGAAGAATCATACCTATATTAAATGACGAGCAATCCTCTCTATCCATTATTAACCAGTCTATCTGTTGGCATGCATTACCCAGCCAGTAAATTACATTTTTAATATTCGTTGCCCAATAATAGTATAAGAAATTGGGGAGAGCCATTCCGCCCGTTTCTTTGGGTTTGCATAGATGTCGTTTATGAATTCTATGTGTTTTATAATGCCAGATAAAGTTTGTAATCTGAGAATCAAGATTTTAAAAAACATTTTTAGGTAGGTATATCAGTATTGATTGAAATAAATAGAGAATTTGTGGGAGGAAGATCATTTTTATAGCATTTATTCTGCCTATTAGAGACATCGGAAGTGTTTTCCAATAAGAAGATTGAATAAGAGCATTTAATTTAGTAACTAAAGGCGGGAAGCTTGCGTTGAATAAAGAAGTATATTTTCTGGTTACCTGAACACCCAGATATTTAAATTTTTCTGTAGCAATTCTGAAAGGGAATTTTAAACGGTGTGTCGGCTCTTGAGGTTTTATTGCCATAATTTCCAATTTATTCTATATCCTGACAAGGAACCGAATTCCTCTATAAGATTTAATATATTTGGAATGCTAACTTGGGAATTTGTGATATATAATAATACATCATCCGCATATAATGATATTTTATTATTGGAGTGTTTAGTATTATAGCCGTGAGTATTCGGATGTACTCTTATACTTTCCGCTAAGGGTTCAATCACAAGGGCAAATAACAGGGGTGATAATGCACATTCCCCCATTTTTGTAAAAAGGTTCTGAGTGTCCACCCTAACTGCATCAGTCATAGTTTTGTATACTTCTATCTGGTCTCTCCTCATAAGTGATAGGTGTAAAATTTGGCCATTCGACCCATCAAGTCTACTCCGCCATTTAATAGTAAGATTAAACGAGAACTTACCAGTTTGAAGTTTGATCTGTATTTTATGAGGAGTTACGATGAGGGATTACGTGAAGAACCCGTTCAGCACGCATGCGCGGCATACTTCAAAGCAGCAGTGTGGAATCACAGATAGACACAGTTATTGAAGTAAACATAGTAAAGATAAGGAGACATCAGTTTATGAATTTGACCCATATTATTGAGGGTGGGAGCGGAGGGCACGTAATCCCTCATCGTAACTCCTCATAAAATACAGATCAAACTTCAAACTGGTAAGTTCTCGTTTAATCTTACTATTTTACTTCGGAGTCACGTGAGTGATTCCGTGAAGATTTCAAAGCTCTGTGATTTCAAACCGTGTAACAGTTATTTCTACATCACTGCCGAAGTCTTTCAGGGAGGAAATGTGTTATCGTAATCAACCAATGAATCTGTTTGTAGAAAAACACAATGGTATTTTTTAACAATAACAACAAAGAAATTAAATTGTTCCCCTGGGCTTAAATTAAATATTTGCAGTCTGTAAAATCTTTCCAGCAAATAAAACAGGTTTTGCCAACGGCTTGTTATAAAATTTCTGAACGGTCTTTCCCCCCACCATCCTGCTGTAGCCAGGATGTGGTTTATAGGCACGTCCATTCCTTTAGCCGTCGACGTGGATGCTGCCCTGGTGGAATAAACTTTGTACATGTTAGTTTTTATCCCAGCAGATTTTAGCACCTGCTTGAGCCATCTCGAAATGGCTCGTCACCCGACCATAAGGTTTTTTATGACTGACCCACAAGGCTTTTCATCTCCCTCGAATATTTTGGTTGTGTCTATGTAGGATAATAGGGTCATGGTACATAACCGTGTTTCTGGCGGGTAAGCCCGGAATTCCACGACTGGATTAGGTGTTCCTGGTCTGCTCTGTTTGATCATTCCCTGGATAACGACAGAGATCTGGTCTGGAGCTGTGAGCATGGTGTCCAGTCGCAATAGGTGTAGTGACTGGACCCTCTGTGCAGCTACAAGTGCCATCAACATGAGTGTTTTGAGCATAGATGGTTTCAGGTTGAGAGATCTGGCTGGTGGGCATCCCCTGAGGTATGTCAGGATCACACTGATATCCCATATATGGGTGTACCTTGGTCTAGGGGTTAGAGTTGTAAATACCCTTCATAGTTTGACCACCAGCTGGTGGGACCCCATGGCCTGTTGTCCTGGAGCTGGTTTTAAATAGACAGGCAGGGCAATTCTAGCTGTGTTGATGGCTCTGTAGCTGAAGTCCTTCATCGTGGTGAAGGTTCGCCAGGAATTCCAGTACGTTGGTAACTGTAGCGGTTGAGTAGGTGGTCCCTGTATCCAAGCAGTACTTCACCCATTTTTTGATGCTGGACAAGTGCTGTTTTTTAGTGGATGTTTGGAGGAATGCTGACATGGTGTCGACGGTTTGTTCTGATAATCCCAGTCCCAGAAGTGGTTTGTGCAGCATCTGCAACCCAGGAGTTTGATTTTCTCATGGCACGGGTGGCTTGTGCCCAACACTGGGTGTTAATAACTCTGGGTCACTGGGGAATACCATCGGAGTTCCAACAACCATGTCATGGAGTATTGGGAACCATGGCTGTGTAGGCCAGTCGGGTACTATCAAAATACCTGAAGCAGAGTCCATTTGTACTGTGCGTAGCCCCCGACTGATGAGGCAGAAGGGAGGAAATGAATAGAAGAAAAATGTCCCCAATCCAGCGCGAACGCATCTACCGCTGCTGCCTCAGGGTCTGGTTCCCAAGCAACATACATAGGTACCTGGTGATTTAGCCTAGATGCAAATAAATCGATATCTGGCGTGCCATATTGCTTGATAACTTTTGTGAAAAATATATATTTTTGGGGTTTTAACATCCATTCGATGTTGTCATTAAATTTACGTGATCTGGTGTCTGCCACTGTATTTAGCTTACCTGGCAGGTAAGTTACTGATAGCCAAATATGTCTTTGGACACACCATTGCCAAATTGTATTGACCAACTTGTCGCATGATACCGATTTTATGCCGCCCATATGGTTAATGTAGGCCACCACCGTAGTATTATCTATTTATGACCGTACATGCAAGTGATGCATATTTATATATATGCTGTTAAACCATAAAAAGTCACCCAAACATTTCTAGATAATTAATGCCCAGTGTAAGTGGTAATGATGATTCTGGGTTAGTCCATCTACTACTTGTGCTGGATATAGAGTTAGTTGCTCCCCAGTCTTGAGCACTGGCATCTGTTTGGATAACTGACGTAGGGTTAGTGATGATAATAGGCTGAAACTATGTCAAACGTTTTTTGCCCACCACTGTAGTTCTGATATTACTTCAGTGGGTAACTTCATGAAATGATCATAATGACCTGTATGTCGTTTTTGGTACAAAGGTCCGAATTATGTAGCTGGAAATGCTGCTACCATTATCCCAATTACTCTGTTACTTGTCGAGTAGTTGGTAGTTTGTTGACCATTAAATTGTTGTACAGTTGTGCCAATTCAACTATGTTGTCTCTTGGCAATGTTACAGTCATGTAGACTGAATTAATTGTGAAGCCCAAGTAGTCCATGATAGAGGATGGCTTCAACTTAGATGTATCTGCATGTAAGACATCCCCAGGGTTTCGAATAACTGTTTGGTAGCTGAACAGCTAACATAGTCAAATTCATGGTCTTGCCTACCATTTAGGATATCATCAAGATATGCCATGACAATATGTTTTTGTCTTCTGAATATTGCCAGAGCTGGTTTTAGTGTCTGGGTGACACTCTTGGGCTGATGTGAGCCCATTGGGTAACGCTTTAAACTGCTATAGCTGCCCCATCCAGGTAAATTTCAGGTATCTGCGATGATCCTTGTGAGTGGTACTAAATGGTAAACATCTTTAAGATGAATGCTTGCCATGAAGTATCCTTTGGAATTTAGTTGTTTGGCAGTAACAACTGGTTCCATTTTGAAATGTATATACTTAACAAACATATTTAGTGAAGTTAAATCAATGATGATGGGACATCCACCATCTTTTTAGGGTTTAGTGAATATATTTGATACGAATTGCAAGGGTTCAGGTTTCCCCATGACACCCTTTGTAATTATTCTCACCAGTTCAGCTTGTCCCTCTTGTTTCTTTAACGGAGAGAGGAAAAATACCCTCTGGGGTGAATGTTGACCTGGTGGCAATTTTTCTAGTATGAATTGTATTCACTAATGCCATTGAATATATACTGATCACTCGTGATAGACTCCCATGTGTTAGTATGCTCTGTATACTGGTAGGAACCAGACCCACCTACCTCCATGGTTATGGGTATTCTTCTGTTTCCTGCCGGTCCAACGAGTGTTGCACGTCGTCTGACGTGGCGGTGAGGTTGGGGGGTGGTACATTTTCCATGGGGTCCGCTCTGGGCCCTGGTCTAAATAAGACTTTCGGTGATAGATGCGGACCCCGAGCTTTCATCAGTCCGATATGGTAGACGTTGACTGATGGATGCGATGGGGTGCTGCTGCGTAGGAATTACTGTTTTTGGTTACTCGTCCCGGCCCTGCCCTCATGAGCCGAAAGTTTTGTAAAACCTCTTGCATGTCCTTCATATCCTTTATGAGGGTTTTGCCACAGAGCAGTGGGTCTGGCTCAGTGGCTGGGGTCTTATGACTTGTTTACGAAGGTTGTGGTCATCTCCGTATTTGTCCATGGAACGAGGAAAAAACGATGTGATGGCTGTCGTCAGGCTTTTAACGGCCTCCTGCACGTGGGGTTCCACGTAGCTGTCCAGCACACCTAGCAGCTCTTCCTGTTCCTGCACCCCTTGCATACTCCCGAGACCTTCAGCCATTGCCCCTGTTCTTGACCAGCCCAGTCCTGGTCACCAAAGCTATCCTCTGGAAAGGAGGAAGCAATGGACAGTGCACAAGGCACTGTGGAAGGAGTGCCTGACCCCCCTCTGCGAGGGCGCCCCTCCTGGGGTGCACCTCGCTGGAGCTCCTGCTCCAAGAGCCGCTCCATGCGGCTCATGCGGCTGTCTCTCCCCCCCCTGGGTGGAGAGACGTCCCCGTCCGATAAGTCAGAGCCACCGGCCGGAACGCCTCTTCCTTGGCTTTTACATACAGCGCGCTGCTCAGGCGCTAGCGGGGCTGGCCTCGGTCGTGGTGTCGGGGTAGCGGACCGCCCGGTAAGCGGTCCTACCGCCTTGTTGCTGCCCCCGCAAGATGAAACGCTCCTCCGTGTAGTCGAGCGGGGGGGCAGGTCTGTGCAGGCGGCTGTCTTTCCTCCCGTGCGGGTGGACAGACGTCCCGTCCGATAAGTCGGAGCCACCGGCCGGACGCCTCCGTGGCGTTACTTCCAGCCCGCTGCTGAGGCGCTAGCGGGGCTAGGCTCGGCGCGGTGTCGGGATAGCGGTGCGCCGGGTAAGCGGTCCTACCGCCTTGTTGCTGCCCCCACGATGGAAACGCTCCTCTGTGGAGTCGAGCGGGGACAGGTCTGTTCCGTTGCTGCCCCCCCTGAAGGAAGGCTCCTCCGTGGAGTCGAGCGGGGGACAGGTCTGCTCCGTTGCTGCCCCCCCTGAAGGAACGCTCCTCCGTGGAGTCGAGCGGGGGACAGGTTTGTTGCAAAGCCTTTCTTCTCTGCCGGAGAGCAGAAGGCTCCCTGTGAAGGAAACCGACGTCAGCTTACCTGACGGTCCGTTCTTTCACCTCCATAGTGGGAGAGCCCGACTCTCGCTGTGCCGCTGTTGCTCTGCTGGACGTAATGACGCGCATGCGTGCTGAACGGGTTCTTCACGGAATCACTCACGTGACTCCGAAGTAAAATCATGCCTGATCTATCACTCCCTCCTAACCCCATTCTCCTGCCTTCTCCCAAAAACCTCTGAAAACCATACTAATTAAAAATCTATCAATCTCTGCCTCAAAAATATCCACTGACTCAGCCTCTACAGCCTTCTGTGGCAAAGAATTCCACAGATTCACCACCCTCTGACTAAATAAATACTCTTCATCTCCTTCCTAAAACAACATTCTTTAATTCTGAGGCTATGATCTCTTGTCCTAGACTCTCCCACGAGTGGAAACATCCTCCCCACATCCACTGTATTCAAGCCTTTCACTATTCTGTATGCTTTAACAAAGTACCCCTCATTCTTCTAAACTCTAGCGAGTATTGGCCCAGTGTCGCCAAACGCTTATCATAGGTTAACCTACTCATTCCCGGGATCATTCTTGTAAATCTCTTCTGCACCCTCTCCAGAGTCAGCACATCTTTCCTCTGATATGATGCCCACAATTGCTCACAATATTTCAAATGCAGCCTTACCAGTGCCTTATCGAGCCTCAGCATTTCATCGCTGTTTTTGTATAGAAGCCCTCTTGCATTGCTGGCCCAATGCTAGCATTGAGTTTGCTTT
This sequence comes from Amblyraja radiata, assembly GCF_010909765.2. Classification (NCBI taxonomy): domain Eukaryota; kingdom Metazoa; phylum Chordata; class Chondrichthyes; order Rajiformes; family Rajidae; genus Amblyraja; species Amblyraja radiata. The sequence continues at coordinate 29,369,147 of NC_045987.1, forward strand.
CTTTACTACCAATTCGACTTGCAGATTAACATTTTTTGGAATCCTGCACCATCACTCCCAATTATCTTTGCACCTACAATTTCTCTACAGGTTCTCCCTCCATTAAAAAAAATAGTCAATGCCTTTATTCCTACTATCAAAATATATGATTCCACCCTTTGCTACACTATATTCCATCTGCCACGTCTCTGCCCACTTTCCCAACTGTCCAAGTCCTTTTGTAGAGTCCCTGCCTTCTCTACACCACCTATCCTTCTACCTATTTTCGTATCATCTGCAAACCGTCACAAATCCTTCAATGCCCTCGTCCAAATCATTAGGTTTCAAGGTTTGTTTATTGTCACATGTACCTATTAAGGTACAATGAAATTCAGATTGCCATACAGTCATACCAATAAAGAGCAAAAAGACACCCAAATAAATGCTCAACATGAACATCCACCACAGCGACCCCCCCCCCCCCCCCCCACCCCACCCCCCCCCACCCCACCACATTCCTCACTGTGATGGAAGGCAACTGGTGGTCGAGCCCTCTGCATTGGGGTGATCAAGCTCCCGCATCAGGGGGATCTCAGTTCCCACTGATCTCAGCTTCCCCCGTAGATCTGACTCCCGAGTCGGGGCTTGGAGCTTTCCGACATCAGCCTCTACCCAAGACTGCGAGCTCCTCGATGGTGAAATGCACAGGCCGTAGTTGGAGCGTCGATCCCAAGCAAGGAATCGCAGGCTCTGTTAGTAAGTCCACAGCCCCTCGGTGGGGCTCAGTCGGTCTCAAGCAAGGCCGCCAGCTCCATGATGTTAGGCCGCAGAGTGAACGGAGATACGATCCAGAAAAAAAATTGCATCTCCGTCAAGGTAAGAGATTGAAAAAAAAGTTTCCCCAGACCCCCCACAAAAAAAAACAGAGAACATTAACACATACTTTTTGAAACACACTAAAAATAACAAAAAAGACCAAAAGACAGACTGAAGGTGAGGCTGCCATCGCCATTGGCACCACCCGGTGTTATTAATATATAACGTGAAGAGTAACGGCCCCAGCACCAATCCCTGTGGTCCCTGCATTCAAAAGAGAGTTAGATAGAGTTATTAGGGATAGCGGAATAAAGTGATATGGGGTGAAGGCAGGAATGGGGTACTGATTGTGGATGATCAGCCATGGTCACATTGAATAGCGGTGCTGGCTCGGAGGGCCGAACGGTCTACTCTTACACCTATTTTCTATGTATCTACAGTATGTATCTAACTTCGATAGCCACTGGCAGTCAACTAGAAAAAGCCCCCGTTATTGCCATTCTTTGTTTTCTGCCATCCAGCAAACCTGCTATCCATGTTAGTAACTGCCCTTTGATACCATGAGCTCCTTAGCAGCCTCATATGTGTCAAGGGCTTTCTGAAAATCTAAGTAAACCAAATCTATTCACTCTCCTTTGTCTGTCCTGCTGTTAACTTCTTCAAAGTATTCCTGCAAATTTGTCAATCAAGACCTCTACTTCGCAAGACCTCCCCTTCACAAGTTACTCCCTTCTCTTCAACCTCCCACTTCCAGAGAAAATAATCCAAGATAGACACAACATGCTGAAGTAACTCAAAAAGGATCAGGCAGCTTCCTTTTCTCCAGAGATGCTGAGTTACTCCAGCATTTTGTGTCTACCTTCAGTATAAACCAGCATTTGCAGTTCTTTCCTACAGAGAAATTATGAATGCTCGTCAAAACTGCATGTAACTAATATCCTCAAATCATAGAAACATAGAAAATAGGTGCAGGAGGAGGTCATTCGGCCCTTCGAGCCAGCACCGCCATTCATTGTGATCATGGCTGATCATCCCCAATCAATAACCCGCGCCTGCCTTCTCCCCATATCCCTTGATTCCACTAGCCCCTAGAGCTCTATCTAACTTACTCTTAAATCCATCCAGTGATTTGGCCTCCACTGCCCAGACAAATCCAGACAACATTCTGGTAAACCTCTTCAGGCCCTCTCATAGATGAACCGAGGCCCAGGCCAATTTGAATTTAGAGGCCGCAAAACCAAGATTACGCAAATATAGAGAGTGAATTTGTTATACTCATAACTTAGAAGATAATTATTAATTTTTGCCCATTATTATGTTATTGGAATACTCAATATGTAGGTAGTTAACATATTAGAAATTTTAGTTTTTTTCCCTTGTTCAATTTTCAACAAATTTAACACTCTTTCTTCAAAATATAAAAACAATTATGATTAAATCAAATACTTTAATTATGCCATTTGGTGGCCTTGCATCCTGCTTGAAGTAGTATGAAACTACTTGAATTTGTTGGCCTTGTACCCTGCTTGAAGTGGTATGAAACAGCACTTGAATTCGGTGGCCTTGCAACCTGCATGAAGTTGTCGGAAACTTCACTTGAATTCGGTGGCCTTGCACCCTGCTTGAAGTGGTAGGAAACTGCACTTGAATTTGGTGGCTTTGTACCCTGCTTGAAGTCGTCGGAAACTGCACTTGAATCTTATGGCCTTGCTTGACTACTCTCTCAATGAAAACAGATCCGTTGTCAGAACGGATTTCTGTAGGTATACCAAATCTTGGCAATACCTCATTCGTCAGAAACTTTACTACAGCCCCTGCACCTAAACTGCCTCCACCCAGCTGCTAAATTAGATTAGATTAGATTAGATTCCTTTATTGTCATTCAGACCTTTCGGTCTGAACGAAATTATGTTGCCTGCAGTCATACACAGAACCAATAAAAACAAAACATACAATAAACACAAATTAAACATCCACCACAGTGAGTTCACCAAGCACATCCTCACTGTGATGGAGGCAAAGTCTTAGTCTCCGTCTCTTCCCTCCTTGTTCTCCCTCTGCGCTGAGGCGATCGATTCAGGCAGGAGATGCCGCCCTCCAGTCCAGCGGACCTCTGTGGTGATGTCGCCGCCGCCGAAAACCGGAACGCCTTCTCCGCTCCGAGACGGCCCGCCACAGCATCAGCTCCGGGCAGCCGCCCCAGCTCCAGGCCGCCGCCCCAGCTCCGGGTCCCGCAGTCTCCGCTCCGGGCCGCTGCCCCACCTCCGGGTCCCAAGTCTCCGCTCCGGGCCGCTGCCCCAGCTCCGGGCAGCCGCCCCAGCTCCAGGCCGCTGCCCCAGCTCCGGGTCCCGCAGTCTCAGCTCCGAGCCCCGCTGCATCAGCTCCAGGCCACCGCCGAAAGCCAGAATGCCGCACCAGCAAGTCGGGCCACCGCTGCCTTAGCCCCGAAGATGGCCAGCCTCTCGTTGGTGAGTCCTGGCTGGCTCTGCCTCCGGAGCCTCGGGGTCAGTCGCAGGCTGGAGGCCGCCAGCTCCGCCATTAGGCCTCAGCGCAGACAGAGGCAGAGAAGGGGGATACGACACAAAAAAGTCGCATTCCCCCGAAGGAAGAGACAGAGAACATTTTTCACCCCCCCTCTAACACAACCCAACAAACTAAAACTTAACCAAAACAAGACAAAAAAAACCCAGAAAAAGTAAAGACAGACGGACTGCAGGTGAGCCGCAGCTGTTAACAGCGCCGCCACTTCCGGAATCTATCAACCACGACTAGTATACACCTTTTTCCTCTGACCTTCTTTATCATATCCACATAGTCGATCACCAGGTGCCTAAATGGACCTTCGGGCATAAGGTTGTGACCTATAGGCATTGTTATTCCCTCTCTGACATTGTTTTGAGCGCATACCCCACATTGTGACAAAGCGTGGTCCACCGACGCCTGCAAATAAGGTGACCAATCCCATCCTTTTTTACCTTTTTTATAACTTACCCCTTGCGCAATGGTCTAACCCTTGCGCTTCTGAAATGAGCATGGTCAGCAATGGTGTGAGAGCTACCAACAATCCTTCTTCAGCAGTCCACAAGCCTTCCGAGTTCTGCTTAGCTCCCCTTTATCTCCACATAGTTTGCTCTGCTAAGGTTGCCTTACCTTACATTTGAATTATGTTCTCCTCTGTGGGTTTCTGATCCAAGCTTGCCTGAGGTTCAATAACAGCTGATCAGCCTCCAGATGCTGTTCTGGCTGCTTCGTCTGCAGTGTGATTTCCCTTTATAATTATGTTTTTTCCTTTCTTATGTGCCTGGCATTTAACGACAGTTAGTGCTCTTGGCTTCAGTATTGCCCTTATCAGGTCTGTACTTTACTGATAACTTTGCATGGATTCTTTGTTGCTTTTCTTAAAGCCTCTCTGTTTCCCTACTGCTCCAAATATGTGACAAATATGCTGAGTCTGTATAAACTTCAACTTTCTCACCTTCCCCCATGTCACATACTGCTCTTAAAGCCTTAATTTCTGCCAAATGAGCTGAGCAAGATTGCAGGCAAGCTTCCAATTTAATTACCTTAAATTCTAATTCATCTTGTTTTTATTTTTATTTTTTATTTTTTTTAACCTTTATTTAACCAGGAGAAGTCTCATTGAGATTAAAAATCTATTTTACAAGAGAGTCCTGGCCAAGACAGGCAGCAGCACAGTTCCACAGTTACAGACAATAATTTAAAAACAACAGAGAACATATAAGTAGAGTCAGTCAAAACATCATCAAACAAAGCATGTACAGACAGAAGACCCCGCTTCAACATCATTAAGAAGGGATTTAAATCTGTTTATAGAAACCAGCTCCTTAAGTTTCAGTTTATTCTGCAGCTGGTTCAATGCGAAGGAAGCAGCATAACTAAATGCCCTTTTCCCCAGTTCAGTACGGACTTTACGTACAGTTAGTAAGAACAAGTCCTCAGAGCGGAGCTGATAAGTTCCTGTGCTTTTTCGAATCACATACTTCTGCAGGTATGAAGGAAGAACACCGAGGATAGTCTTATAAATAAGGATATGCCAATGATGGAGTCTGCGGGTGGACAGGGCAAACCATCCAACTTGAGCATACAAAGAGCAGTGGTGCGTGAGGGTTTTAAAATTAGTAACAAATCTCAGTGCTCCATGGTAGACCGTGTCCAAAGACTGTAGGCATTTTGAAGATGCATTCATATATAAAACATCACCATAGTCCAACAGACATAAACGTTGCAGCAACAAGTCTTTTTTTGGCTTCAAAAGAAAAACAAGATTTGTTTCTAAAGTAAAAACCTAATTTTATCTTTAGTTTTTTCACAAGTTGCTGGATATGAGGTTTAAAAGAGAGAGAATCGTCAATTATAATTCCCAGATATTTATATTGAGACACAGATTCAATCACAGAGCCCTGCAAAGTGGTGATAGGAGGGAGGCCCGAGGGCTTTGATTTAGCTTTAGTGAACAGCATGAGCTTTGTCTTGTCAGCATTTAAAACAAGTTGTTGCATCACGGCAAACCCTGCATAATTGCCATTATGATCCCTATAACAAGAAACATCCACAAACAAGACCTGATTTTCCTCATCATTCAATGGCTCTGACTGTAAAACATTTCTCAGACTTGTGTGTCCTGCTTCCTTCATTATTTTCCTTAATGGCATCACAATTCCAACATACTTTCCAATCTTGTCTAAACTGTATCCTGCCATTCCCAAGGTCATCATCATCTGTCCTACTGTCTGAGGTTTGGGAGCTTTAATATTGCCTCAATCTGATCCTGCACTATAGCTCTTACTCCTTTGGATATTACGCGTCCTAAATATTCTTACAAGATATTCTTACAAAACAGCAGCTTCTTCCTGGATACTTTATGACCTCCTATGCCAGATTTACAAGAGAAAGTGTCTCACTCACATTGCTCCTCACTTGTGGAGTAAACCAACAAATCATTCACATACTGTATCAACGTACTTTCGAAGGGTACGACTTTCAAATCTGCCTTTAACATCTGATTAAAAACATGGGGCGAGTATTTAAATTCCTGCCGCATCCTAGCCTAGGTGTATTTAATACCTCTTCTTAAAGTTCCTATCATAGCTATATTCACCACTATCTTGATATAATTATTATTTCCTGATTACCATATCTGTTCACATCCCCAACACACCTTATCCATTACCTGCCTTCTTACTAGCCTTGACCTCCTCCTTGAGACCCCTCCCTCCCTTGGGGACCCCAGTCCTGTCTGAGCTTATATCCAGAATTATTTCGCTCCTGATAGGGCATTTGAGGAAACGCTCCCCCAAAGACATTTATTATTGGCTCTTTCCCCTGTTTGACTCTGTCATAGGACTCACTGTGTGTCGGTGCATCACTTATTTCAGTCTTTTCAACCAGGTCTGTTGTTATTGACACCAATGCCTTCCCTTTTTCACGCTCTTTCTTTTTGAGCTCTTCGTTTCATTTGCATTACTTTTCTCTGCACCTCTTCCTGCTGGTCTGCAAGTCTTTTTCTATCTTTGCGATATTTCTCGACCACGTGGACCAAATGATCGCTGAACTGGGGGTGAGACATAGATGACAATCCCATCACCTCCTCCAGTCTAGACTTGACTTGAGGAGGCATGGCATCCACCACAGTGGTTCGGAACATAGTGTTCATTAACTGGTTGCCTTCTATATCTTGTTCAGTTTCGAGTCTCCACCTTTTCAGCTGGTTCTCCAGATAGGCTGCTGGAGTTTTTGCATACCTCACTCACATACATCACTCCCCAGATGCTGGCTTAGCTGGGCAACAACTGTCCACGTGGTCTGGTAAAACTCAACAGTACATTGTTTCGTTTCGGGTTTCCTATTTCCTTTGTTCCATAGATGCTGCCTCACCCGCTGAGTTTCTCCAGCACTTTTGTCTACCAGTAGATTGTTTAGACAAGCTGTGTTTGGATTTATTCGGATCTGCCAGATCAATTGTTTTCTTAACCATCGCTCCCAAGTCCTTCGCACGTGCTGGTAATTCACCTTCCTTGTTATGTGTGGAGTAGCCTTTGAAGCTCATTTCCATAAATCTAATGGTATCTTAACGTACTCAGCAGTTCCTTCTTGTCCTGTTACCAGTCCTAAAATGTTCACGTCCCATTTTGTTCCTTCTTGAGGCCAGAAAAAGATTTCTAATTGTTTATTTTTGCCATCTTTCATCAGAGGCCAATGTGATATGAAGCAGGGGCTCATCTTCTAAGCCGAGGGAGCACCATTGGGGTGTTACTGATGAGTAACATTGTCTTTCAGGAGCCCATGGGGTTGCTATTATTCCACCATCGCTGCATTCAATTTTTAATTGAAATGCACATCGCAAATCTCTAGCCATTAACTTGCAATCCAATCCAGTTGTTATTACAAATCGGGACGACAGATGGCGCAATGGGTTAAGTGTTCGGCTGGCGACCGGAAGGTAGTCGGTTCTAATCCCGCTTGGAGTGCATACTGTCGTTGTGTCCTTGGGCAAGACACTTCACCCACCTTTGCCTGTGTGTGAATGTGTGTGAGTGATTGGTGGTGGTTGGAGGGGCCGTAGGCGCAGATTAGCAGCCACGCATCCATCAGTCTGCCCCAGGGCAGCTGTGGCTACAGAAGTAGCTCACCACCACCGAGTGTGACTGAGGAATGTATGAATAATGCGATGTAAAGCGCCTTGAGTATTCTAGAAAGGCGCTATATAAATCCCATCCATTATTATTATTAAATCTACATTTTATCGCCATGCTTTGCTACACCACTTCAACTGGGATAAAGATGGGGTACTGGCAAACTTGTCCCTGAAATCCGGACAGGCTCTGAACTTCGCTAGACTTGAGCGGATGGGGTAAGATTCACTCTTCCACCATGTAATGAGTCGACTCGAACACACATCAAGATACAACACATGTTTAACAAATCTACATAGAGCAAGGATCTGCAGATAACACATCTCTGAGCTGCTACTCATTCCAACTAGGGTAAGCAAGCTCTTGATAATATGAAGCACATAATAGGTGGAGTCACTACTAACAAACTCTATACTTGGCTAGTATGAAATATCCAATCTACACCAGCCAAACCACCTCTTTTCTGATCTACTTTCCCTGCAACTGCACAAGGTACATGTGTGGCGCTGTATCTCATCTCACACTGTGAAGGATAAAAAGGGGAGTCGGGCTAATCTGCTTGCCCGATGCACTTGATTAGGAGCTAAGCGTTGAAGCATTGCATAACTAAATTGCGGAACTATAAGAAGCTTGCGAGGCTTATCTCATAATGCTAGCTACGGGCTTACGGCTAACTGGGCTAACTTGGGGCCACTGTAGGACCATGAGAGACACGAGACAGAACCATCTGTGCAAGGGCAATGAACTTACGGGAAGATAAGGGAAGTAACTAGAGAACAGAGATGTGCAGAAGGGGAACAACTCTAGATATTGGTTCATTAGAGCTGAATACAAGGAAAATTGTGTTATAACGAGTAACTGATCTAATATCCACATATACAACTGTTGGCATTAGGTAATAACGATTTGACTTCTGACCGTCCAGCTGTCGGTGTTATGTAACTGAACTCGTGATCACCCTTTGAGGCCTCTCGCATCTTATGTATAAATATGCTCCTTAGCCACTCCATCAGTGAGTGGGTCTACGAGAGACAAGTAACATGCAAGCATACTGGTTGTAACTCTCCCACTCCCGTATGCCAAATAAAGATCGATTCTTTTACCGATATTTGACTGATGTATTCTGTTGTCTTTTAGCGAACTTTAACAACACTTCTGTGCAGCCACAGACGATCTTCTAGGTCAGACAAACATTTATATTCACTTGTTCAAACGTAAACTGCATTCGTTGCTTGCGATGCGATCTCTACATTGGCGAGACTAAATGCAGATTCTACGGCCTGCATCATTTCTCATTGTCCATGGATGTCCTGTAAACATTATTGCTCTCTCTCACTCTCTCACTCCAGCGCCACCAGAGGCGACAACGCAGTGGGCGCTGTCTCCACAATACCTGGAGTATTGTGTGTAGTTTTGGTCCCCTAATTTGAGGAAGGACATTCTTGCTATTGAGGGAGTGCAGCATAGGTTTACAAGGTTAATTCCCGGGATGGCAGGACTGTCATATGCTGAGAGAATGGAGCAGCTGGGCTTGTATACTCTGGAGTTTAGAAGGACGAGAAGGGATCTCATTGAAACATATAAGATTGTTAAGGGCTTGGACACACTAGAGGCAGGAAACATGTTCCCGATGTTGGGGGAGTCCAGAACCAGGGGCCACAGTTTAAGAATAAGGAGTAAGCCATTTAGAACGGAGACGAGGAAACACTTTTTTTCCACAGAGAGTGGTGAGTCTGTGGAATTTTCTGCCTCAGAGAGCGATGGAGGCAGGTTCTCTGGATGCTTTCAAGTGAGAGCTAGATAGGGCTCTTAAAAATAGCGGAGTCAGGGGATGTGGGAAGAAGGCAGGAACGGGGTACTGATTGGGGATGATCAGCCATGATCACATTGAATGGCGGTGCTGGCTCGAAGGGCCAAATGGCCTCCTCCTGCATCTATTGTCTATTGTCTATTGCACACCCACGCTACCTGCCCCGTCAATCACCACAAGAGGCCACAGAACCAGTCCAACGAAGCAGCAGGCATTGTCTGTTCAGCCATTCATCTGTCCTATCAGTCCCCGGCAGGGTGGTGCGTACAGCTTCAATTAGTGAAGACTCTCTCTAACGTTAGCCCTGAACAGTCCCGTCCTACACAGCACGGCAGCACCTTGTCCTGAGCCCATCCATTGGCAGTTTCCCTCAATTATCTTAGTCATTAGAACTTTAGACAATTACTGACACCTAAATTATAATCAAGATTTAAAGGAGCATGTCATCTAATTATTGGATGCCGTGCGTAACAAACTGTGATGTTTCCACACAGCAACAGTAACAAAAGGTGTTTAAAGTAAAATACAGAATGTGCCAGAAAGACTCCATAGGTCAGACTGCATCAATGGACATTGACAGACTGGCAAGTTTCAGGTCAAAGTGCTTTTGTCATTCTGGGCTTGGCCTGTCCTGTCCTGACCTGCTCAGCATTTTCACCATTTTGAATTTCCGTACAAGTAGTAAATAATCTGTAAATATTTAGAAAATGCTGAAATGTTAAGCAGTCTCAATAAATACTTGACTTCTGTTTTCATCCTATGAGTTAGCTCTCAATAGTGCATTCAGTTGTGTACAACCCTACTTCAAGCAGCAATCCACTTCCACTCTTGCATATGTGGCTGGAGCCAGACTCTGCTGAAGTGCAGTAGGAAGATTTCAATGAAAGCGTGCAACTCAGAACAGCACAGGAGGGCTGTTGTCTGGCCGTGTGTGGGTGTGTGTGGGGGGTGGGCAGTGGGGGGGGGGGGGTATCTCACCAAATGTAACCTAAAGCAAAATAAACTCAACATAACATGCTAGAATATCAAGAGACTGCGGCAGAAGTGGGGCAGAAGTGACTCGGAAAGCTAATGAGGTCTGAAGGTGGATGTCGCCTGGATCTCCAGGATTCTGGGACAGGTATCTGCGTAGATTATGGTGGCAATACCATATAACCATATAACCATATAACAATTACAGCACGGAAACAGGCCATCTCGGCCTACAAGCCCATGCCGAACAACTTTTTTCCCTTAGTCCCACCTGCCTGCACTCATACCATAACCCTCCATTCCCTTCTCATCCATATGCCTATCCAATTTATTTTTAAATGATACCAACGAAACTGCCACCACCACTTCCACTGGAAGCTCATTCCACACCGCTACCACTCTCTGAGTAAAGAAGTTCCCCCTCATGTTTCCCCTAAACTTATGTCCCTTAATTCTGAAGTCATGTCCTCTTGTTTGAATCTTCCCTATTCTGAAAGGGAAAAGCTTGATCACATCAACTCTGTCTATCCCTCTCATCATTTTAAAGACCTCTATCAAGTCCCCCCTTAACCTTCTGCGCTCCAGAGAATAAAGACCTAACTTATTCAACCTATCTCTGTAACTTAGTTGTTGAAACCCAGGCAACATTCTAGTAAATCTCCTCTGTACTCTCTCTATTTTGTTGACATCCTTCCTATAATTGGGCGACCAAAATTGTACACCATACTCCAGATTTGGTCTCACCAATGCCTTGTACAATTTTAACATTACATCCCAGCTTCTATACTCAATGCTCTGATTTATAAAGGCTAGCATGCCAAAAGCTTTCTTTACCACCCTATCTATATGAGATTCCACCTTCAAGGAACTATGCACGGTTATTCCCAGATCCCTCTGTTCAACTCTATTCTTCAATTCCCTACCATTTATCATGTACGTCCTATTTTGATTTGTCCTGCCAAGGTGTAACACCTCACATTTATCAGCATTAAACTCCATCTGCCATCTTTCAGCCCATTTTTCCAAATGGCCTAAATCACTCTGTAGACTTTGGAAATCCTCTTCATTATCCACAACACCCCCTATCTTGGTATCATCTGCATACTTACTAATCCAATTTACCACCCCTTCATCCAGATCATTGATGTACATGACAAACAACAAAGGACCCAACACAGATCCCTGAGGCACCCCACTAGTCACCTGCCTCCAACCCGACAAACAGCCATTCACCATTACCCTCTGGCTTCTCCCATTCAGCCACTGCAGAATCCATCTTGCTATTCCTGCATTTATACCCAACAGTTTAACCTTCTTAACCAACCTTCCATGAGGAACCTTGTCAAAGGCCTTACTAAAGTCCATATAGACAACATCCACTGCTTTACCCTCGTCAATTTCCCTAGTAACCTCTTCAAAAAATTCAAGAAGATTAGTCAAACATGACCTTCCAGGCACAAATCCATGTTGACTGTTCCTAATCAGACCCTGTTTATCCAGATGCTTATATATATTATCTCTAAGTATCTTTTCCATTAATTTGCCCACCACTGAAGTCAAACTAACAGGTCTATAATTGCTAGGTTTACTCTTAGAACCCTTTTTAAACAATGGAACAACATGCGCAGTACGCCAATCCTCGGGGACTATTCCCGTTTCTAATGACATTTGAAATATTTCTGTCATAGCCCCGGCTATTTCTACACTAACTTCCCTCAATGTCCTAGGGAATATCCTGTCAGGACCTGGAGACTTATCCACTTTTATATTTTTCAAAAGTGTCAGTACTTCTTTTACTTTGAAACTCATAGTATCCATAACTACTCGACTCGTTTCCCTTACCTCACATAATTCAATATCTTTCTCCTTGGTGAATACCGAAGAAAAGAAATTGTTCAATATCTCTCCCATCTCTTTTGGCTCTGCAGATAGCTGCCCACTCTCCAATGGACCAATTTTATCCCTCGTTATCCTTTTGCTATTAATATAGCTGTAGAAACCCTTTGGATTTACTTTCACCTTACTTGCCAAAGCAACCTCATATCTTCTTTTAGGTTTTCTAATTTCTTTCTTAAGATTCTTTTTACATTCCTTATACTCCTCAAGCACCTAATTTACTTCATGCTGCCTATAATTATTGTAGATCTCCCTCTTTTTCCGAACAAGATGTCCAATTTCCCTTGAAAACCAGGGCTCTTTCCAATTTTTACTGTTTCCTTTCAACCGAACAGTAACATAAAGATTCTGTACTCTTAAAATTTCCCCTTTAAATGCCCTCCATTTCTCTTCTACATCTTTCCCATAAAACAAAATGTCCCAGTTCACTCCTTTCAAATCATCTCGCATCTCATCAAAGTTAGCCTTTCTCCAATCAAAAATCTCAATCCTAGGTCCAGTTCTGACCTTCTCCATAATTATATTGAAACTAATGGTATTGTGATCACTGGACCCGAAGTGCTCCCCAACGCATACCTCCGCCACCTGTCCCGTCTCATTTCCTAACAGGAGGTCCAGCACTGCCCCTGCTCTAGTAGGTACCTCTATGTATTGCTGCAAAACACTATCCTGCATACATTTTACAAACTCCAAGCCATCCAGCCCATTTACAGAATGTGTTTCCCAGTCTATGTGTGGAAAGTTGAAATCTTCCACAATCACTACCTTGTGCTTACTACTAATATCTGCTATCTCCTTACATATTTGCTCTTCCAATTCTCGTTCCCCATTTGGCGGTCTATAAGTGTTGCTACACCTTTCCCACTTCTCAGTTCCACCCAAATAGCCTCCCTAGATGAGCCCTCCAATCTATCCTGCCAAAGCACTGCTGTAATATCTTCCCTGACTAGCAATGCAACACCTCCACCTCTTGCCCCTCCAATTCTATCACACCTGAAACAACGAAATCCTGGAATATTTAGTTTCCAATCACAGCCCTCCTGCAACCATGTTTCACTGATCGCCACAACATCATACTTCCAGGTGTCTATCCAGACTCTAAGCTCATCCACCTTTCTTACAATGCTCCTAGCATTAAAATATGCACATTTAAGAAACCCCCCGTCTCTTATTCTCTGTTTATTTCCTTTTTTTTCTTTCTCCTCTTGTGTCCGAGTGCTTCCCTTTTCTGCTTCCTGCCTCCCATTCTGTCTACTAGCTTTCTCTATTTGAGTCCCTCGCCCCGACCGTTCTAGTTTAAAGTCTCCCCAGTGGCCTTTGCAAATTTCCCCGCCAGAATATTGGTCCCCCTCGGGTTCAAGTGCAACCCATCCTTTCTGTACAGGTCCCACCTTCCCCAAAAGAAGTCCCAATGATCCAGAAACTTGAATCCCTGCCCTCTGCACCAGTCTTTCAGCCACGCATTTATCCTCCACCTCGCTCCATTCCTACTCTCACTGTCGCGTGGCACAGGCAGTAATCCTGAGATTGTTCCCTTTTTGGTCCTTTTCCTTAACTCTCTTCCTAACTCCCTAAATTCTCCTTTCAGGACCTCTTCCCTTTTTTTACCTATGTCATTGGTACCTATATGTACCACGACCTCAGGCTCCTCTCCCTCTGATTTCAGGATATCTTGGATGCGTTGAGACATGTCCGAGACCTTGGCACCAGGGAGGCAGATCACCATCCTGGTCTCCCGACTGCGTCCACAGAATCGCCTATCCGACCCCCTAACAATAGAGTCCCCAAATACTATTGCCCTCTTCTTTTTTTCCCTACCTTCAGGAGCAACAGGGCCGGTCTCTGTGCTGGAGGCCTGTCCGCTGTCGCTACCCCCGGGCAGGCTGTCACCCCCATCCGTACTCAAACAGGAGTACTTATTTGCAAGGTGTACTGACATTGGAGTACTCACTCGTTCCTGCCTCTGCCCCTTGCCCTTCCTTAGCGTGACCCACATGTCTCTCTCCCATGGTTTTGGAGTGACCACCTCCCTATAACTCCCCTCTATGACCTCGTCACTCTCCCTGACCAGACAGAGGTCACCGAGCTGCTGCTCCAGGATCCTAATACGGTCCCTTAGGAGCCCCATCTCTCTGCACCTGGTGCATATGTGGACGTCTGGAGGGCCATCCAACACCATGACCTCCCACATCTGACATCCAGAACAGTACACTGCTCTGGCTGTCATTCTCCCGCCTTACCCTGGATCCGATACCAGTATAATACAATAGAAACTGCTGGGAGAAATCAGCAGGTATCTGACACACAACAGCTGCTCCCTCTTGCCCTTTAAACTGCACCTTTATTATATAAACAAAAAGCACTGTACCTTTAGCCCACTGTACCTTTAGCTCACTGTACCTTTACTAAAGCACTGTACCTTTAACCAGAAAGCAGAAATGCTAACCTGAGGTTGCACCAAATCAGCTGCTTCCACCCTCCCTATGGAGTGTGGAACGTTACGGATTTTGGTAAAAGCCCTGACCCTCCTCCACTCGCTCCAACGGTCCCGGGCCTCTGTGAAAGAAAGCCCCGCACCCGATTTATATACTCACCGCCCTGACCCTCCTCCACTCGCTCCAACGGTCCCGAAATACCAGAGGTCTTCCAAGAATCACTGGAGTCAGAAATGGTTTCAGAGGACAGGAAGATCCTGAAAGTTACTACAGTGTTCAAAAAGGAGCAAGGCAATAGAAATGAATTACTAGGCCGGTTTGTCTGACTTCTCTGGTAAGAAAACATATAGATTTCGTTATGAAGGATGCTCCGGAGAAATTGGCAGCAAATCATAAAACAGGCTGATATCAGCATGGTTTTGTAAAGGGGAGATCTTGCCAAACAAATCTGTTGGAATTCTTTGAGGAAGTAACAAGCATAAAAGACAGGAAAGAGTCAGTGGATGATGTGGGAATTACAGACATGGTTGCAAGAGGACCAGGGCTGGGAACTGTATATTCAAGGGCATACATCCTGATGAAAAAACACACAGCTGGGCAGAGGGGGTGGGGTAGCTCTGTTGGTGAGGAATTAAGTTCAGTCCTTCAGGGGGGGGAGTATGTTCAGGTTATGTTTTCTTACCAGAGAAGTCAGACAAACCGGCCTAGTAATTCATTTCTATTGCCTTGCTCCTTTTTGAACACTAGTAACTTTCAGGATCTTCCTGTCCTCTGAAACCATTTCTGACTCCAGTGATTCTTGGAAGACCTCTGGTATTTCGGGACCGTTGGAGCGAGTGGAGGAGGGTCAGGGTGGTGAGTATATAAATCGGGTGCGGGGCTTTCTTTCACAGAGGCCCGGGACCGTTGGAGCGAGTGGAGCAGGGTGCAAGGCCACCAAATTCGTGCAGTTTCATACCAATTCATGCAGGGTGCAAGTCTACCAAACTCAAGTGCAGTTTCATACCACTTCAAGCAGGGTGCAGGGCCACCAAATTCAAGTGCAGTTTCCTACCACTTCAAGCAGGGTGCAGGACCACCAAATTCAAATGCAAATTCAGGCCACACCCACACTTCTGGGTTTTATAATTCCTCCCCGTCCCACCGGAAGGGGCGTGGCCTTCATGACGTGATTGACAGGGGAGAGATTTAAAAAAAAAAAAAAATTGTTTTTATTAGAAGCAATTGTACAAAGATAAAACATTTGGCATCTAAGATTATAACCATATAACAATTACAGAACAGAAACAGGCCATCTCGGCCCTTCTAGTCCGTGCCAAACACTTACTCTCACCTAGTCCCATCTACCTGCAGTCAGTCCATAACCCTCCATTCCTTTCCCGTCCATATACCTATCCAATTTATTTTTAAATGATAAAAACGAACCTGCCTTCACAACTTCCACTGGAAGCTCATTCCACACCGCTACCACTCTCTGAGTAAAGAAGTTCCCCCTCATGTTGCCCCTAAACCTTTGTCCCTTAATTCTCATATCATGTCCTCTTGTTTGAATCTTCCCTACTCTCAACGGAAAAAGCTTATCCACGTCAACTCTGTCTATCCCTCTCATAATTTTAAAGACCTCTATCAAGTCCCCCCTTAACCTTCTGTGCTCCAAAGAATAAAGACCTATCTTGTTCAACCTTTCTCTGTAACTTAGGTGCTGAAACCCAGGCAACATTCTAGTAAATCCCCTCTGTACTCTCTCTATTTTGTTGACATCTTTCCTATAATTTGGCGACCAGAATTGTACACCATATTCCAGAATTGGCCTCACCAATGCCTTGTGCAATTTTCACATTACATCCCAAATTCTATACTTAATACTCTGATTTATAAAGGCCAGCACACCAAAAGCTTTCTTTACCACCCTATCTACATGAGATTCCACCTTCAGGGAACTATGCACAGTTATTCCTAGATCCCTCTGTTCAACCGCATTCCTCAGTTCGCTGTCATTTACCATGTACGTCCTATTTTGATTTGTCCTGCCAAGATGTAGCACATCACACTTATCAGCATTAAACTCCATCTGCCATCTTTCAGCCCACTCTTCCAAATGGCCTAAATCTCTCTGTAGACTTTGAAAATCGACTTCATTATCCACAACACCTATCTTAGTATCGCCTGCATACTTACTAAGCCAATTATTGTACAGCTTCATTTTTAACCTTATAACCTGAAAATGAATAAAGAGAAGAAAAAGAGAACAAGAGAGGGGAAAAGTGAGAAGTGAAAAGATAACTCGAAAAAGCACAAAGAAAGATGCCTAAACTACCAAAATAGTGTGGCCGTCAAAAATAAAATGTTAAAAAATAATGTGGTCCAAATTCACATACTGGGAAAATAGGAAATACTTACCTTATATACACAGTACCATTCTTGATAATGGGACACCAAACGCTCTTAACAGCTGAAATGGCCTGTTCAGAAGTATTATCAGTGGCACATTGCCCACAGGAGGCTAAGTCTGAAGTGGAACATAGATCTGGGATGCTCCCACCTCAGTTACATGATCAGCAACTTTCATCTTTGTGGGAGGTGGGTAGTGATATATTCACATTTATTTTTGCCTACTCTATCTCCATTAAAACACAACATTTGCTGGAATCCTCATATAAAACATGTGCGAGCAAAGCTGGTAAGGAGCTTTGCAGTCCTGGGAAGAACAAGGCACATTCTGAATCACACAGCACTGTACATTGTTTATTGTTTAAGAAACAACTACAGATGCTGGAAAAATCTAAGGTAGACAAAAAAGCTGGAGAAACTCAGCGGGTGAGGCAGCATCTATGGAGCGAAGGAACAGGCGATGTTTCAGGTTGAGACCCTTCTTCAGACTGATTGAATATATATACACATATCTATATATATATATATTATACATATATGATATATACATATATATATACCGCTGTACCATCGAGAGCATCCTGACCACCTGCTTCACGGTATGGTACAGCAGCTGCACTGTTGCGGACAGGAAGGCACTACAACGGGTGGTGAAAACCGCGCAGCACATCATCGGTGCCCCGCTCCCTGCCATGGATGCCCTCCACCGAAAACGGTGTCTGAAACGGGCTGGGAAGATCATTAAAGACCCCTCCCACCCCAACCATGGACTGTTTGCCCTCCTCCCATCAGGGAGGCGGTACAGGAGCCTCAGGTCTCGTACCAGTAGGATGAGGAACAGCTTCTATAATTATACCGTCGCATTGCTGAACTCGGAGTCCCGCCGATAGATTTCTCCGGTCCCTCTGTCCCCATTGTTTAATTATTCTGTATTTTTGATTATTATGTATCCTCTTTTTTTATTTTTTTTAAATTTCTATATTGCACTACTACTACGGACTGACGTATATACACACATATATTGAACACACACACATATATATATACATATATACACATCAGTCTGAAGAAGGGTCTCAATCCGAAACATCGCCTATTCCTTCGCTCCATAGATGCTGCCTCACCCGCTGAGTATCTCCAGCTTTTTTGTCTACCTTCGTACATTGTTTATTGTTCACTTGTACTGCCATGTCTAAATTACTGTGTGGAGGTATAGGGTAACACTTACAAAAGCACCCTACATCCATTATGCACATTGCAAAAACGGGCCATAAGGATAGTTAATAATATAATAATAATAATAATAATAAATTTTATTTAATGGGCGCCTTTCAGACATCTCAAGGACACCTTACATAGTAATCGGAATAAAAACATATAATCGGAATAGAACAGGTAAAAAAAGACATCACAGAGACACAAATTAAAAACAGAATTCAATCCAAAAACAGAAATCAAAAACACAGTGTGAACACTCGAACTCTGTTTTTAAGGTCAAATACCTTGAAATTTATGGATCTAGTAGAATTTAGTACAGCACAAATAATGTATAAAGCAAGAAATAATTTACTATCAGATAATATACGAAAAATGTTCTTTAATAGGGAGGGTGGTTATAATTTGAGAGGAAAGTTTAATTTAAAGAAACCTTGTGTTTTTTACTTTTTTTTAAAAACTTTATTAATTTATTGAACATGTTAAAAAATTCAAACACATATGAACTTGTAAAGCAATAAAAAAAGAAAATAAAACACAAAGGAAAACAAACAAATAAGTAACTCAAATAATACAAATAATATAATTCATGTTCAAAAGGGGTAAGAAGAAGCTCGAAACTTTTCTGGTCTTAACCCCTCTTATTTTCTATACATTTTCATGGAAAAACAAAATAATGGGAACAAATGGACCCAAAATCTGTTTGTTCAACAAACAAGAAATAACCAAACAGAAAAGAAAATCACTGGTCCAGCTCATAACCATTCAATCTTTTGTTTCTGAAGAGTGTTTTTAGTTTGAATAGAGTCTTACATTTTTTCAGCTCATCATGGCAGTTATTCCAGAGACTAACACCCTTTGCTGTAACACAATGGAGTTTTGCATTAGTTCTTATTGCCGTTTTTTCGAATATATAGGTTCCTCTCAGGTTGTGTTTGCTTTCTCTCTGTTGGAACAACCCCTGGATATTACAAGGCAATTGCTGATTAGCTGCTTTGAACATAATTTGGATAGTTTTATAATCTGTCAGATCTTGACATTTTAATGTTTTTAGTCTGATAAATAATGGTTTTGTTGATTGTCTGTAGGTGGTTTTATGTATAATTCGTATTGCTCTTTTTTGGAGGATGACGATTGGATGTGTATTTGTTTTGTATGTGTTCCCCCATACCTCCACACAGTAGATCATGTATGTATGTGTTCCCCCATACCTCCACACAGTAGATCATGTATGTATGTGTTCCCCCATACCTCCACACAGTAGATCATGTATGTATGTGTTCCCCCATACCTCCACACAGTAGATCATGTATGGGAGTATGAGGGAGCAGTACAACATATACAGGGAGGCTTGATTTAGTAGGTCTCTGGCTTTATTCAGTATTGCAATTGATTTGGATATTTTGGCTTTAATATAATTTATGTGAGGTTTCCAAGTTAATTTGTTGTCAATTAATACTCCAATAAATTTTATTTCAGATACTCTATATTTCTGTGCTATTTATCATGAGCTTTTACTCTGTGTTGGTTGATCGATTTCCAAATATTATGAATTTTGTCTTACTTAAATTCAATGTGAGTTTACTTTCGTCAAACCAGATCTTTATCCTGCTCAATTCCTTTTCCATACTATCCAGGAGCTGTTCCAAGTTGTCTCCACAGCAGAGTAAGATAGTATCATCAGCGAAGAGAATAGTTTCAAGAGTTTTTGACACTTCACATATATTATTGATATACAAAATGAATAATAATGGCCCTAACACTGAGCCCTGGGGCACCCCACACATCTCAGGACTTCAAGATACAAGGTCTGGTTTTGCGGAGAAATTATTTAAAATAATTCTTCCATTTTGTCCATTGAGGACATCTAAATGTTGGGGGCTAACTGCAATATTTTACTGGCAAATCAGAGGAGCACCTGTAGATGAATGGCCCACGTAACCTGAGTATTAAAATTTCTCTTGAGTTTGGAGCTGGGTTCAGTGCTGTGAACAGTTAGTAGATTCCAGCTAATTATGATCCTGTGTATATTTATCTAAAAAACAGTCTGTGGGTCAATATTTCGGAGTGTCTCCCCACATCGTCACCAGATGGCCAGTAACTTTCCTCAGATGATAGTCTCAATAGATAATTCAGTCAAATCTAGTTGTACATAATCTACCGAATTTAAAATTCACTTCTGACCAGCTATTTATCCAGCAAGCTGTGAAGGAATTAATTGAGACAACTAAATTGGTTCTTTGCTTCTGAGTCCATGCCAGATATTCGCTACGCCTTGGAAATGAATCCAAGCTCAAGATTTGCCTGAGGCATTTAGCTTTTTAACTTGTGTGCAATCAATCTCCAAATGGGCAGGTTTTTGACTTGGAAGTCAAGTCCCAGCAGTAGAAAAGCAGCACGTCCATACAGGTCCTGACAGGATATTCCCTAGGACATTCAGGGAAGTTAGTGTAGAAATAGCCGGGGCTATGACAGAAATATTTCAAATGTCATTAGAAACGGGAATAGTCCCCGAGGATTGGCGTACTGCGCATGTTGTTCCATTGTTTAAAAAGGGTTCTAAGAGTAAACCTAACAATTTTACTTCGGAGTCACGTGAGTGACTACGTGAAGAACCCCGCCACGACGCATGCATGTCATATCGCTTTCACGCTTGCGAGTCGACAGGCGGGGGGGGGAGCGTTCCCCCGCAGCGGTAAGTTTGAAACCGCGACCTGCAGGTAAGAAATTTACTCTGCGATAGTTTTGTTCCCCGCGCTGTTTTTTCACAGGGGGGGGGGGAAGCTGGACAAAATAGTGTCCACAAGTGCTGCGAGCGAAGCTGGCTGTGGAGGACCGCGAAGTTGCGGGAGCCAGCAGCAGCTGAAGGCACAAGTCCCGTAAGGGTTCAGCTGTGCCGACTTTTGGTCCCGCGCCGGCCAGAACACCACGGCCGGGCGGGAGATTATTCAAATGGGGCCGTCGACTTTTTGGACAAGTAAAAAATGGCAGGAGATGGGGTGGAACGACGTTCCCCCGTAGCGACAATTTTAACCTGGACCTGCAGGTAAGAGCTGCGGTCTTTTTGTGTTTTTACCATGCTGATTACAGGTGGAGAAACCAACGGGCTGCGACCAAGCTGGTGGGCTAGATGGGATCAGCTGTGCCCGATGTCGCCTCCGCACCGGCCAGATCCACTCCACGGAAGGGCAGTAAGGACAAAGCTGGTGAGGGAGGACCGCGGAGCAGCGGGCAGCCAGCAGCAGCCAGCGGCACTTGGATCACCAATAGTGGGATCAGCTGTGCCCAATGTCGCCTCCGCACCGGCCAGATCCATGCAGCCGGGCGGAAAGGCTAGGGACAAAAACAAACAAGGTCGTGGACTCAGAGGAGTCCGACTTTGAACAACCGCGGGCGGCCAGCGCCCGAGAGCGCTGGAGCCGGATGGAGCGGTGTGTGGAGCATTTGCTCCAACATGACAGACTCCGGGTGATGGAGTCGGGTCACTGTGGGCCCTATGATAAACCCACAGCAGTACCTCTTGAAGGGCTGCACAGTGCTTCTACCTCATCAGAGGGGAGCACGGCGGGTCAGTTCTGGGCTGACCTGGAAGAGGGGTCTGCAGAAGGAAAGACAAGTGTGCAAGGGGTGCAGGAACAAGAGAACCTACTGGACTAATAAAATGGACTCCAACAAACACTACAGCCAAAGACAGCACCCCTACGCACCCACCAGCAGAACTTGTGAAAGCTCGAAGGACCGGTATTAAAAACATGAGTCTTTTAGGCCATGGCCCAGGCCGGCCTTCTTGGAAGATGCGGGGACCTCCAACGCCAACCAAACCGAAAATCCAGACACCAGCGCAACAACAGCAGCGAAGAACCTACAAAAAGAGGTAAACCTGCCACTGGTAACTATGGAGGTAGGTGTGTCTGGTTCCCTACAAAATACAGGGAGCATGGAGGTTGGGGTGGAGACTACACTCTTTTCTGAATGCATGGAGCATGTTAACAAACCGATGCTTACATCTTAACCAGTATCCAGGGATATACAATAGAGTTTATACACAAGTACAGCCCTACAGTTCAACATATACCGAACCGAATGTTCGTGCCTTCTGATAAAGAAAAATCAAAAGCGCAAGCTGAACTGGAGCGGCTTTACATAAAAGGTGTAATTGAGAAAACTCAACACGAACCATTAGAATTCGTGTCCAATATATTTATCAAAACAAAAAAGATGGTGGTTGTCGCATCACCATAGATCTGACAAAATGGATACCTTTGTTACTGCTAAACAATTAATTCCCAAAGGTTACTTCGTGGCCAGCATCAATTTAAAAGATGCTTACTATTCAGTGCCTATACGAGGTGACCACAGATGTTACTTAAAATTCAACTGGATGGGCAACTCTGGCATTATAAAGCACTGCCAAATGGGTCATCAGCCCATGTTCACAAACATTTTGAAACCAGCCCTAGCGTTTCTACGTAAACGTAAACACATGGTCATGGCATATTTAAGATAACATATTCATTGTGGGCAAAACTTTGGAATTGGCTAAACAAACTGTAACAGCCACAAAACAGTTATTTGGAAAACTGGGATTTATTATCCATCCAGTTAAATCTAAACTAACGCCTTCCACTACTATGGACTATTGGGGGTTTCACCATTGACTCAGTTCACATGTCAGTGACTCTACCTAAGGGAAAGGCTAGAGATTTAATAGAGGCTTGCATAACCTCATTGATATCAGCAAACCATCCATCAGATTGGTAGCAAAAGTAATTGGCAAATGGTGGCTGCCTTTCCAGCCACACAATTTAGACCTCTACATTACCAAAACTTACAGAGAGCAAAAATACAAGCACTCTAAATTAATGCAGATCACTTTGACAGACCTATGAAACTACCAATCAAGCTAAAATGGAATAAAATGGTGGATAGATAACATCTGGCTTTGTTCCAATCCAATCATTGTCAGTAACCTTTCCATGGTACTACAAACTGATGCCAGTGCACTTGGGTGGGGAGCCACCAATACCACCACCAGCTGTGGAGGTAGATGGACTGCTCAGGAGGCATCATTATTACTCACACTGGGCATAAACTACCTGGAAATTTTGGGTGCATTCCATGGCCTAAAGTCATATTGTACTGGATCATATCACCAGCATGTTAGACTACAGATAGACAATACCACCGTGGTAGCATACATTAACCACATGGGTGGAAACAAATCGACATCATGTGACAATTTGGCTAATACAATTTGGCAATGGTGTATCCAGAGAGATATTTGGATATCAGCCACTTACCTACCAGGAAGACTAAATTTAGTGGCAGACACCAGGCCACGCAAATTTAATGAAAACACCGAATGGATGTTGAATAAAAAAGTATTTGCTGATATTACAGCAAAATATGGAACACCAGATATCGATCTATTCGCATCCAGACTTAACCACCATTTACGCATTCCCTCCTACCTGCCTCATCAGTTGGGTATTAAGGAAAATACAACAAGACTGCGTCTGGTATTGGTAGTACCTGTTGGCCTACGCAACCATGGTTCCCAGTGGTATTAAACATGGTATTAGAACCATTTATCACCATCCCACATAGACCAGATTTATTGCTACATCCCGTAACAAGGGATAGCCACCCATGCCATAAACATTTGAACTTATTAATTTGTAGAGTTTTAAAAACACCTCTACTACAACTGGGACTGATGGACCGAACAGTAAACATGATCTCGGCGGCCCAAAGACAGTCAACCAAAAAACAGTATCTGGTCTATATCAGGAAGTGGGCGATGCACTGCCATAAAAATACATCACCTACAGAGACATGAACATCCCGTCTGTTCTGGAATATCTGGCAGGCCTCCACTATGATGAGGGGCTCATTTACAGTGCCATCAACTGCGCCAGAAGTGCCCTATCGACTTACCTATGGCAGGGGACAGAGCATCACTCTGTTGGGACTCACCCACTGGTAACAAAACTTATGAGGGGAATGTTTAATGCTAATCCCCCAAGAACCAGGTACTCCCAAATATGGGATGTAAGTATTATCCTGAAGATGCTCAGGAATTGGTCTCCAGCAACAGCTCTGTCCCTACAAAGACTGACATTAAAAACAGTCATGCTAATGGCATTGGTCACGGCACAGAGGGTACAGTCACTGCATAAACTGAGACTGGACAACATGACTTCCTCAACAGAAAATATTACGTTTCATATCTATGAGTTAGTAGCAGAACAGACAGGGATCAGCAGGCCTCAATATACAATTTAGGTCATACCCAAACAGATGACCGTCTGTGTATAATAAGACATCTGTCGTTATACATGGAGAAAACGAAAATCCTAAGAGGCAATGAGAAGGCACTTTTTGGTCAGCCACTAGCAACCACACAAAGAGTGACGGTCCAGACCATCTCAAGATAGCTGAAACAGGTGCTAACACAGGCTGGGGGTGGATACTAATATTTTTAAATCTCATTCCACCAGGGCTGCAGCTACATCGGCAGCAATACAGTTGGATGTACCAATGGACCAAATCCTCAAGGCAGCAGGACGGTCTGGGGGGAGGAAAAAACATTCCAATTATTTTACAATAAACCAGTAATGAAACCTGGAACGTTTGCAGAAACAAATTTAAGTTCCGTAAATTAATTTAAACCCATAAAAAGGGGTTATAAATTTGTGTTAATAAATTTTATGATTTCAATGTCGAATTCATGTCCAAATTATGTTAACACAATTCCTCCTACAGTCATCAAGGCAGACGTGATGCATGGACTCGTTTCCACGGCATGAAATCACAGAGCTTTAAAATCTTCACGTAGTCGCTCACGTGACTCCGAAGTAAAATAGTAAGATTAAACGAGAACTTACCAGTTTGAAGTTTGATCTGTATTTTATGAGGAGTTACGATGAGGGATTACGTGCCCTCCGCTCCTACCCTTGATCATATACTTAACTGGTATCTCTTCTCTAATCTTACTACGTTTAGTCATTACAGTTATCTGTGATTTCACACCGCTGCTTTGAAGAATGACACGCATGCGTCGTGGCGGGGTTCTTCACGTAATCCCTCATCGTAACTCCTCATAAAATACAGATCTAACTTCAAACTGGTAAGTTCCCGTTTAATCTTACTATTATAGGCCTGTTAGTTTGACTTCAGTGGTGGGCAAATTAATGGAAAAGATACTTAGAGATAATATATATAAGCATCTGGATAAACAGGGTCTGATTAGGAACAGTCAGCATGGATTTGTGCCTGGAAGGTCATGTTTGAATAATCTTCTTGAATTTTTTGAAGAGGTTACTAGGGAAATTGACGAGGGTAAAGCAGTGGATGTTGTCTATATGGACTTTAGTAAGGCCTTTGCAAGGTTCCTCATGGAAGGTTGGTTAAGAAGGTTCAACTGTTGGGTATAAATGCAGGAGTAGCAAGATGGATTCAACAGTGGCTGAATGGGAGAAGTCAGAGGGTAATGGTGGATGGTTGTTTGTTGGGTTGGAGGCAGGTGACTAGTGGGGTGCCTCAGGGATCGGTGTTGGGTCCTTTGTTGTTTGTCATGTACATCAATGATCTGGATGAAGGTGTGGTAAATTGGATTAGTAAGTATGCAGATGATACCAAGATAGGGGGTGTTGTGGATAATGAAGAGGATTTCCAAAGTCTACAGAGTGATTTAGGCCATTTGGAAGAATGGGCTGAAAGATGGCAGATGGAGTTTAATGCTGATAAATGTGAGGTGCTACACCTTGGCAGGACAAATCAAAATAGGACGTACATGGTAAATGGTAGGGAATTGAAGAATACAGTTGAACAGAGGGATCTGGGAATAACCGTGCATAGTTCCTTGAAGGTGGAATCTCATATAGATAGGGTGGTAAAGAAAGCTTTTGGTATGCTAGCCTTTATAAATCAGAGCATTGAGTATAGAAGGTGGGATGTAATGTTAAAATTGTACAAGGCATTGGTGAGACCAAATCTGGAGTATGGTGTACAATTTTGGTCGCCCAAATATAGGAAGGATGTCAACAAAATAGAGAGAGTACAGAGGAGATTTGCTAGAATGTTGCCTGGGTTTCAACAACTAAGTTACAGAGAAAGGTTGAATAAGTTAAGTCTTTATTCTCTGGAGCGCAGAAGGTTAAGGGGGGACTTGATAGAGGTCTTTAAAATGATGAGAGGGATAGACAGAGTTGATGTGGATCAGCTTTTCCCTTTGAGAATAGGGAAGATTCAAACAAGAGGACATGACTTCAGAATTAAGGGACAGAAGTGTAGGGGTAACATGAGGGGGAACTTCTTTACTCAGAGAGTGGTAGCAGTGTGGAATGAGCTTCCAGTGGAAGTGGTGGAGGCAGGTTCGTTGGTATCATTTAAAAATAAATTGGATAGGCATATGGATGAGAAGGGAATGGAGGGTTATGGTATGAGTGCAGGCAGGTGGGACTAAGGGAAAAAAGTTGTTAGGCACGGACTTGTAGGGCCGAGATGGCCTGTTTCCGTGCTGTAATTGTTATATGGTTATATGGTTATATGTTATTTTTTGCGCAAGTTGGTGAACGTTCACCTTTAGGCTTATTTGAGGTAGAATAATTAGTTAACCCTTCTTCCTTCTGTTGCTTATAATTGAGTAACACAACCGCTGAAAAATAGAGAAATATCAACTAATAATGTGTCATGATGTGAAACTACCCCCAAAGTTTTAGTTGTGTTTCCCTCCAGCTGGCTGACGTTTGGTCACCCATTACATTTGAACATTTGTCTGTAGCCTTCTGAGAGGATGTGACAATCCAGGTGGAACTAATGAGTTGCACTTTTAGATGGTACATAAAAGGTGATTAATGGGCACTGTTACTTGGTATGTAACTTCTGCCGTAATTCCCGTAGAGATATAGAGCTATACAGCATTGAGACAGACCCTTTGACCCAACTCGATTCAAGGTGGCCAAATTGCCTTACTGTGCTAGTCCCACTTACATGCCCCTGCTCTCTATCCCTCAAAACCTTTCCTATCCATGTTCCTGTCTAAATGCCATTTAAATGTCATACTTATATTTGCCTCTACCAATTCCTCTGACAACTCGTTCCATGTTCCATGTTCGCACCAGTCTCTATGTGAAAAAGTTGCCCCTCAGGTCCCTTTTAAATGTTCCCCTTCTCACCATACACCCATGCCCTCTTGGTTTAGACTGCCTTACTCTGAGGAAAAATACTGTGACCATTCACCTTATCAATGCACCTCCATAAAGTCACCCCTCAGCCTCCTATGGTACAGCGGAAAACAGACGCATCCTATCCAGCCTCTCTTTATAAGCTAAATGCCTTCTTAACCATTCTGTCCACCTGTATTGCTATCTGTATAGAACCAAGACCTAGGTCACCCTGTTCTACACATTCCTCACGGCTCCATCATATACTGTCAATGGTCCTGGTCTACTTACTTCAGGTACTTTGCAATTACCTCATGTAAACTTTGTCAATTAGAAACCAAATAATCCAGCACCAGGAACATTGCTGACATTGTTACAGAGGAGGAAATTAAGTCTGGGGCAGGTGAACCATCATCACATTGAATGCTGAGGGAGTCTTGAGGGGTTGCGTAACCTATTGCTACTATTTTGTTATGCACTTATTTATGTAGACTGGACACATTCTGCTGATTAACAAAGCCAACTTGTTATAGATCTATGGAAAAAAGCAAGTCCTACAAGATCAGAATCACCATAGAGTATCTATGGTATCACAAGGAACTGCAGATGCTGAAATCTTGAATAAAACACAAAGTGCTGGAGAAACCTAGCGGGTCAGGCAGCATCTCTGAAGGACATGGATGGGTAATGTTTGGGTTGGGACCTATCTTCAAACAGATTGTAGTAGGGAAGAAATAGCTGGAAAAGAGGCGGACAGGACAAAGCCTACCAAATTATGTGAGAAGTCGCCTTGATCAGTCGTGATCACATTGAATGGCGGTGCTGGCTCAAAGGGCCGAATGGTCTACTACTGCATCTATTGTCTATTGCCTATTGTTTATAAAAGTGTTGACAATGATGACTATGACCAGTTCAATTGACCTGGGTTTTCAGAACCAGTTCAGGGATACCACCTCTGCCAGCCATTTTCCGAAAGTTTATCCTCTTGAAAGCAGATCTCAGTTCTGCCTTGAAGACGTACGGGAGATAGGAGCCAATGGGGGATAAGGAGAACATGCCTTGATGGAACTTTGTTTTCCTGTTCAAAATGAGCAGAAAAAGCATTGATCTCATCAGTAGAGATATATCATTGCAAAAGATAGATCCCAATTTCAGTGTAAAAACTGTGATGGCATTTAGGCCTTGCCGCAGTCACCAGGCAGAATAATTAGGAAAGATTTGATTAGAATGTGCCTCTGCTAGAATTCAATCTTGGCATCCCAGATCATATTCGGCCTTGTACAGTCTTTTTTTGTGTAGATTTGTTTATTACTTTCAAGTGTTTTCAGGTTTGAGTTAAATTTTGTTAACTTATTTTTTTTAAAAAGGCATTTTTTTAAATATGAAATTATGGGAACCAGTTTTGAAGTATAAGTACAGAGTGGCATCATGCGTAGATAGGGTGATGAAGAAGGCTTTTGGCTGCTGATCTTAAACAGTCAGGGAACTGAGTACAGAAGTGAGACATTATGTTGGTAAGGTGCACTTGGAATATTGTGCACTCGCTAACAGTCTGTCTGTCCCTTCCTTCTTTTGTTGTTTGTTTGTATGTGTTAAATGTATGTTTATAGTGTTCTTTATCTTGTTTTATGTGGGGGGTGGGGTGTTGGGGGAAACTTTTTCTAATCTCTTTTCTTGAGGGAGATTGAAATTTTTTTCCTTATCATATCTCCGTCCACGCTGCGGCCTAACATCGAGGAGTAGGTGGCCTTTGCTGAAGATCGATTTCGAGAGCTCCAACCACAGTCGCCTGTGGACTTTAACATCATGGATTTCGCGAACCCTTTTCCGGGGAAGGACCACTGAGCTCCACCGTGGGAGTCTGTGGGACTTTAACATCACGGAGCTCGCGGTCTTTGGTCAGAGACCGACTTCGGGGACTCCAAGTCGCAGGAGCTTCGAGCCTGACGCAGGTGCTTCAATCGCTCCAATGCGGGAGTTTCAACCGCCTTGGTGCAGGTGCTTCGACCGCCCCGACGTGGGAGCTTCGGTCACCCCGACGCGAAGGCTTCGACCGCTGGCTGCGGGACTTCGATTGCCCCGACTGTGGATGGTTCGACTGCTCTGACTGCAGGAGAATGAAAGAGGAAGAAGGATGTTGCAAGGACAAGCGTTTGAGCTATGAGGAGAAATTGGGCAGATGGAACTTTGCTACTTGGAATACAGGAGACTGAGGGATGATCTTAGAGAGGTGTATAAAATCACACGGGTAATCCGATTGGGTGAACGCCTACAATCTTTTTCTCAGACTTGAGGTTTCAAATATGAGAGGATTTAAGAATAAGGTGAGAGGGGAAAGATTTAATAAGAACCCGAGGGGAAACTTTTTTGGAACGAATTATCCAAAGAAGTGGTTGAGGCAGGTACAATAACAATATTTACTAGATATATGGACAGGTATATAGATACAAAAGCATTAGAATGATGTTGGCCAAACATGGATAAATAGGATGAGCTAAGATTGGGATTTTGGTTGGCTTGGACAAGTTGAAGTTTGAGTTTGAGTTTAGCTTATTGTCACGTCTACTGAGGTATAATGAAAAGCTTTTGTTGCATACTAACCAGGCAGCGGAAATAAAACAGATGGGCCGAAGGGCCTATTTCCACACTGTATGACTCTATGTCTCACAACTCTGACTGCCTGTAAAACTGGGAACAAGTCTTTGCATCTTGTTAAAACTTACATTTACATTGTGAAAGTTTTGCTTGTTCTGTTGCATCCAGATTCACACAAAGGGTGGTGGGTGTATGGACCAAGCTGCCAGATGAGGTAGTTGAGGCTGGGACTATCCCAAAATTTAAGAAACAGTTAGACAGGTACATGGATAGGACAAGTTTGGAGGGATATGGACCAAGCGCAGGCAGGTGGGACATGTTGGCCGGTGTGGGCAAGTTGGGCCGAAGGGTTCGTTTCCACACTGTATCACTCTATGACTCTATGACACATAATTTTATTAGGACTTTAAATTCTGCCGTCACTCCAGGACCTCAGTACTTTCAGGGATTTGAATGATCTAGATAATGATTTGGGGGTAATTCTCAGTAAAATGTGAGCTATTAGATGTATTAATTGGAAGAGTTGGCACAAATAAAACCAGAACAAGCTCAGAACAAATAAAACCTTTAGAGGAACTCTGTACACCCAGGTTATAAATTGAATATGAGGCATTAAAAGCTTACACAGGGCATTTTATTACCCTAGCTTGCATTTCAGTGTGAATCTTCAATCATATCATTACCTAATTTCAGAAATTTCCCTTTAAATTACAAAATAAATGTCAAGATTTCTGTTATATTTGATATGTTGAGCCAAAACAATCACCTTCAAAAATATTTTCTACAAAATGGCAATTTGAGCCTTTTGCAATTTCACTTCTTTATTCATCTCAACCAAACTTTTGAATAAATTATGTCCAAGGTAGGAGACAATATTTATTCTCATTGTTATCTCTCAAAAATGCAAGACATGTCAATCATCACAATAAATCTATCTCAAACTTAATCAGAGGGCAAGATATGTTAAAACATATAATATGCACAAGTGAAACATTTAAATGAAAGCTTAAACAACCAGCATTTCCATATATCTTGGCTGCATAAATCTTAAAGAAGTTAAAAAAAAAAATGTCTTTAAAATTCTACCTTCTGTTGGGAGCCAATATGTGTTTTTTCCCCCCAATAGATCATGTCCAATCTGGAGATATCACTCAAATCTGTAAATCTCATCTCTCCCACAATTTGGATGCTCAAAAGACCTTTGTTTATCTTATGATATATTATTTTAATTAAGTCAAAAGAAATTATGCATACTCCTGTGAGAGATATCTTTCAGACCGTTATCTTTTTCTCTTGAATGAAAGTATTTGCATTGAAATTGGCTCTGCCTTTTGTTTCCAATTGGGAGCATATTTATTGGGAATAGTGTCCCATAATTCTCCCACCACAAAAATTCATGAACAGAAAATTGCATTCAGCACATGTCCATTTTCCCAATGTGGAGCTAATGGGCAAGACTCCCCACGATAAATGGGCATATGTGAAACTGGAGGCACAAGGAATTGCAGATGCTATAATTAGCAATGTTACAAAATTTTGAGATTTAAAAAATCAAGTCTGCAATTTATCCCATCAGATAAAGCATAAAAATAAGTTTAATTTGACACCTAATTCACTTTCATATCTCAAGTATTTAAAAAGTTATGACCATTTTCATACTGGGAAATGAGCATCTTGTTCCCTATTGATTTTCTATGGACATAACAAAAAAGCTGTGATCGTGGACAGTCAAAAGCCCATAACTTTCTTAAACATTAAGAGAACTGAATGAAATTTTCAGTTATCATAGATTAAAGCATTCTGAAACAAATATAAAATTATCTTACTTGGATGACCTGAAATTAAAGCATATAATTAGTTAGTTACCTTATGCGGCTTTTTCACGGGGCGACTTGACGCAAGAGTTAACCAGAGTTCAACATCGTGGGAACCTCGTGCGATAACAGTGCGGCATTCGTGGACCACCGTGGACCACCGTAGCGCTAACGGCAGGTCATCGTGTAACTTGGTCACTCGGGAGAAAATTCAAGAAAGTTTGAATTTCTCCAAGAGTGACTTGTACACTTGTGGTTGAGTATTGCAACATTATATGAACGTAGTTGCCAGTGCGATATCCGTAATAACTCTTGCGGGTACCGTGGGAACTCCTGCGAACGGTGAACCCGGAAGCTGGACAGAGGTGAGTAAAAATTATCTTAGGTGGGATTGAATTTAAAAAATAAATAAAAATAAAGATTTGCATCCGCATATGGACATCAACTTATTCATGAGTTATGTTAATGAGATTCAAGAAAATAACTATAATCTTTAAAAGGGACTTTAAAAGGGACTTTACTGAAAGGTTACGCATTTTTATGGTCCGTGAGAAATTTTTCACATGTACTTCTTTGAGAGATACAGGTCGGAGTCCTCGGGTCCAGGGGTCCGGAACGCTACCAATCAATGTTGTACAGAGACCCGTGTAAGGAGTGAACTGCACATGCTGGTTTAAACCGAAGACAGACACAAAAAGCTGGAGTAACTCAGCGAGTCAAGCAGCATCTCTGGAGAAAAAAAGCTGATGTTTCGGGACGAGACACATCTTCAGACTCAATTCCGATTAGGCTGTCTGAAGAAGGGTTCCGGTGTTGGGGGAGTCCAGAACCAGGGTCCCAGTTTTACAGTCTACCGTGGGAACTCTTTAACTCAGTAAAGTAAAGTAGCCTTTATTGTCATATCAGCGCACAGGCAGCAGTTGACTGTTGCTCTATTCAGTTTCCCAGGGGGTCGGGACGGGACTGGAGTTGGGAGAGAAAGGTGGGGGAGTCGAGGGAGAGGAGGGGGAGACAGATGGGGGTGTCTTCATTTATTGACGGCGGGTGTCTGTCACTGAAACAGGCAGGTGAGATTTCACATCCACCTTGTGTGTGCCTCTCTCTCTCTCTCCCTCCCTCTTACACAGGCTGAGAGACTCTGCCTCTGTGAGTGTACGTCTCTTTCTCCCCCTCTCCCACACACAGTAAGACCGAGGTACTGTGCTCAGTCCATCTGTGTCTCCCACATACACAGTAAAATATGTCTCCAAATGAGCCAATTCAACCAAGGGAGGATATATATAGTGTGTGAAAAAAAAAGTTACATTATTTGTGTCACGTGTAGTTCACGATGTTCATTCAAGATTTAACGGGAAAGCTCGGGAAACGGACAAGTTCACTCGCACAAATAGCAGAAATGCCGAGTACCGTGGGAACTCTTTATCTACTGCCGTTATATCGTGCGAGACTCGGGCTGGACCACGACCTCTGCACTCTGGTGACATCTTGCGTCAACTCGCCCCGTGAAAAGGCCGCTTAATTGTAGCTAATTTCAGACTTCAATTACTAGATCTAAACATCTATCCATTTCTTAATAAATGATTAACATTTTTAAATAGCCTAAATGTCCAAATAATATTCACAAATAATTCACAATAAAACATGATTTTTAAATCTCATTTACATTAATTTATAGACCAAATGGAAGGAATTTAGTGTTCAATTGCTGTAAATTAAAGTCCATTTTAAATCAGCTTTCCAGTGGGTCCCTGTGGAACGCGCTGGTTTAGAACGTTCACATTGCGGTAGATTTGTGCCCCAAATGCCGAGAAAAATACTGCGGGATATAATGGGCCCAAAATGAGCTGCTCGCAATATTAAACTTTGTATAAAGGGATCTTTAGAATACCTTTTTAATGTAAAAATATACAGCCTACCTTCTGCTATTTGCTTTATGAGACCCTGCGGTTGCTGGTGTTCGCGGGTTTAGAGGTTGATTTTTAAACTACTATAACTATTATACGAGGCCTTTAAAACTAATAATAGCTTTTGCGACGGGGTCTTCCAGCGATTTTTCGTTAATAATTAACTAGGCTGAACATCTTCGATTTGAACAGCCTAGAGAAAATCGCGTTTTAAACCCGCCCCCTCTAAACGGCGCCAAAATCGCGCACACCCGCAGCGGCAGATTTTCAGCGACGCTTCAGGTAGGCTTTGCAACATACCTACTATAATCTTAAAGCAAAACACTAAAGAGCTGGTGTAAATCAGTGGGTCAAGCAGAATTTGTGGAGGACAGTCAAATATCTCTATCCGCTCTTAAAAACTCTTATTCCAGTCTGCAAGAAAAGTAAACTGATCTGTCTCAATTAGTAGGAATTCCGTTAGTCAGATGGTGATGAATTTGTGGAATTTATTGCCAGAGAAAGCTGTGGACGGCAATGGATATTTTTAAGGTGGAGATTGATAGGTTCTTGATTCGTAAGTGTATTAAGGGTTATGAGGAAGGGGGAACTTCAAACGTCTAGGCATCCATAATCACCAGAACCTAACCTGGTCCCTTAACACTGAAGTGATGATCAAGAAAGCACATCAGCATTTTCATTTTCTTCAGAGTCCCAGAAGATTTGGCAGGTCCACAAGGATTCTTTGCAGATGTGCTGCAGAAAGTATTTTGGCGGATGCATCTCAGCCTAGTATTGCAACTGCTCTGCTCTTGACCCCCTACAGCTGGAGTGGCAAACACAGCCTAGTCCATCACTAGTTCATTATTTCTTTCCATCCAATCCATCTTCACAGTATGTTGAGCAGAGAGGCTGGAAGAATCATTGAAGATGCCTCTCAATTGGCCATTCCCTTTTCTCTCTTCTACTTTCATGGAGAAGATGCAGGAGCTACAAGGTCCAGACATCCAGTCTTAAGAATACCTTTTTCCCCACTGCTATCAAACTCCTGAACAATATCACCTTTATTATTCATTTCCAGAGGTCCTATCACACCTCTTACTCTTAACAGCTTTATTTGGTTATTGCGCTTTCGTATTTTTGCACCACTTCAGACTGCACTGCTGTCTTTAAACAAATCTGCGGTTTTGCATTTGTTGTATTTATTGTTGTACCTAGCATTACCATTTATTGTTTACTCTGTGAGCTTCATGCAAGCAAGGAATTTCATTGCACCCTGGTGTATATGACAATAAACTAATCTGCATCTGAACACAACGCAAATAATTAAATATCACTTCCCATTCTTCCTTGCACTTTCAGTTTCAGTATTAGTTTAGTTTATTGTTACATGTACCGACATACAATGAAAAGCTTGTGTTGCGTGTTAACCAGTCAGTGGAAAGGCAATACAAGAATACAATTGAGCCATTCACATGATAAGGGTTTAGTGCAAGGTAAAGCCAGTAAAGTCTGATCATAGAAAGTCCGAGAGTCTCCAATGAGGTAGATAGTAGTTCAGGACTGCTCTCTAGTTGTGGTAGGGTGGTTCAGTTGCCTGATTAGAGCTGGGAAGGAACTGTCCCTGAATCTGAAGGTGTGCATTTTCACACTTCTATACATTTTTCCCGATGGGAGAAGGGAGAAGAGGGAGTGGCACTGTGCGACTCATCCTTAATTATGCTCTGGCCTTGCAGAGGCAGCGTGAGGTATATGGAATAAATGGAAGGGAGGTTGGTTTGTGTGATGGTCTGGGCTAAGTACACATTTCGTATTGGTGGGAGTCAAAAATCTGAGAGGGGCTTTGAGACATGCTATGGATCCAATTGTAGCATTTACGTTAGAAATATGGAATGTTATAGTGGATAAAATACAAATTAAAAAGGGGTTCACGCATTGAAGTGGTTCGCATATGACTCAAAGTTTAAGCCAGGGGTGTATGATTCAAAATTCAAAGAATGGGCACAAAAAGGCATAACGGCAGTGTATACAGTAAATGCCGAGTTTATGAGCTTCCAAGATTTAAAGTCAAAGTATGGTCTCGAAAACAAAGATTTTTTTAGATACTTGCAATTACGAGACTACTTTATAAAATAGATAAGGCCAGAACTAGATGAAACTTCAAATAATATGATCAAGGTGATTGTGGATGCATACAAACAGAAGGGGTCTCGGGTCATCTCTGCTTTCTACCAAGCTCTGGTGGAAAGCGGGGGAGAATCAACGCTCTACATAAAAACAAAATGGGAAGCAGAATTAAAGATTCAAATAACAGAAGAAGAATGGTATCAAATGTGTGAAACACAATGTTCATCCACAAGCTCACTAGTATGGAGAGAATTTTGCTGGAAGAATCTATCTCGCTTTTTTATAACACCCAAAATAAAAAGCAGACAACTTGCTGTCCAACAACACTGTTGGAGGCTGTGTGGGAGTACGGAGGCAGACCACTCGCATATTTTCTGGGACTGTGTAAAGATAAGGCCATACTGGGAAAATGTTAATGCGGCTGTAAATAATATCTTGGGTTATAAAATCCCAAATACTTGCCCTGTGATGTATCTGGGGCGTATTAAAGATAATGTAAAATAGAAGATACATATTTGATTAAAGTTTTGCTTGCAGCAAGTAAGAAGGCCATTACCAGGCAGTGGCTTAATGAAAAAAATCCAAAACAGGAACAGTGGTTAGAAATTGTGCGAGACATCTTTAATATGGAGAAATTGACATATTCCTTGAGAGTCAAGGAGAATTAATTTGAGAAGATCTGGGGGAAATGGACTGTTTATTTGAGCCATGACACCAATTAGATAAATGCCGAGCTAGATATGGGAAGATTGCGTTATATAGAACTAGATGGTATGTTTGTATGAATGTTGAATTATCTCCAGATAACTAATCAATGTAATGGTTTTTCTTTTTTTAATTTGGTAAGTGAACCACACGGTCTTATTCCAATTTTTAAAAATGTATTTACTTATTTTTTTCCCCACCCCCCATCTACTTATTTTTTTATTTTGATTGCTGTTTTTCTTACTTTGTTTTATTTATGGTGATGGTGTTGCACTGTTTTGAAAATATCTCTTAAAAATCAATAAAATTTTAAGTGAAAAAAAAAAAGTGATTTGTTGAAAAACAGAAAGCAGTCAAATTTAAAAGAGAATTATCCCAGCAGAATAAAGTCTGGGAAAATCTTAGCAGCTTGGTTTATACTAATCACTGAAACAATGTATTAACAATGTATTAACATAGAGATGTATTGTCTGGGCACAGCACCATATTAGATATCTGTCTGAACTGCCTGTCCCAGCTAAGGACAAGGTAGTGAATTTCATCCAAGTCTTACAAGCTTGTTTTAGTTCACATCAAGATGCCCATTCTGGAACCAAGATGGAAGTCATTTGAAAACAAAATGTAGTTAGTTGTCCTTCCGGCTGACATTGTAAATATATGTGTCCAGTCTCCCTTGTTTCCCTTAGGCTACGGATCTTTCACTCGGATTTAGAAGGTGTGTTTTAATGGTAAGAAAATGTATAATTATTCTAACTTTCCTTTGTTCTTAGAGATAAATAAATAAAAATAAAAAAGTACACATTTCGCTGCAATTTCTTGAGGTCTTGGATGGAGCTATTCCTAAACCAAGCTTTGATGCATCCCGATAAAATGCTTTCTACGACGCATCTGTGGAAGTTGGAGAGAGTTGTTTGGGAATGTGCCTAACATCCTAAGCCTTCTAAGGAAGTAGAGGCATTGGTGTGCTTTCTTGGTAATTGCTACAATATGGGTGGTCCACGAGAAGTTGGCGATGATATTTACTCTGAGAAATTTGAAGTTTTCATCTATCTCTACCTCAGCGCCGTCAATGCAAACTGGGGTATGTTTGGTTCCTGAAATCGATCACTATCTCCTTTGTCTTGCTGACATTGAGAAAGGTTGATGTCTTGACACCAGGTCATAAGGTTCTCAATCACCTTCCTGTACTTTGTCTCATCGTTGTTTGAAATCTGTCCCACAATAGTGGCGTTGTCTGCGAATTAGTAGATCAAATTAGATTTGTACATGGCTGCACAGTCGTGGGTGTACAAGGAGTAAAGAAGGGAGATGAGAACGCATCCTTGCGGACCATCGGTGTTGAGGATTGTTGTTTAGGATGGTTTGTCCCCTATCCTCACGGGTTGAGATCCAGTGGTCAGGAAGTCGAGGATCCAGTTGCAGAGA
The DNA here is from genome assembly GCF_010909765.2 of Amblyraja radiata. Classification (NCBI taxonomy): domain Eukaryota; kingdom Metazoa; phylum Chordata; class Chondrichthyes; order Rajiformes; family Rajidae; genus Amblyraja; species Amblyraja radiata. The sequence continues at coordinate 29,407,030 of NC_045987.1, forward strand.
TGAATGCTGACTGCAGCTGTAAAATCTCTATGTAAATGATTGGGTTGTTGAACCTGTGCAGTTCAGATCGGGTTGCATATTGTCCAATGCAAATGTCAGGGAACATTTGGTGAGTTCCTGTTCGATGCCTGGACTCAATGGGAAATGCTGGCCAGAAATGGCAATCACAGCTCGGACAGTAAGTTGGGCACTTCAATGACAAGGATCCTGAAATGTATTGCTATATTTTGAGAAAGCACGTTTAGTGTAGAATTGCTGCTAAATCGAGAATTAGTGGTCCATTACATGTCTAGCTACCAGTCAATTGTTCTTATGAAGGAGTGTTTGAATACCTTTCAGGACATTGTCAATGGTTCCACAAAAAGGGTTTCAAATATCCTTTCCCTCTGTGCCCTTTTGAATGACACAGAATCATCTGGACTGAATTGCTTTGGCACACTTTGCGATACAGACCTCATCGGAAAAGACATCCAATGTTATCAACAGATACTCGGAAGCATTCTACCAGGTGATACCATAAGCATCTTTGCTTAATATGGATAGTTGACATTTCGGGTTGGGACCCTTCTTCATATTGATTGGGAGTGTGTGGGGAGAAAGCTGGAAGAGAGGAGGGGCAGGAAATGTCCAAGCAAGTGAACTGCCACACAAGAGTGAACTGAGTTTTTAATAAAGGATTATTTCTCAATTTGGTATGTGTAAATATTTTTTAGAGAAGGTATGAAAAGACATATGCGGCTAACTTGAAAGACAAGTAGATAGTATTTTTTAGGACCGTGTTAAAATTCATTTTACTTCAGGGGAGAGATATTCAGCCAGAGTACACTTCATGCCGCTCTCCAAGAGCTCCAGCAACTGAAGGTTACTGGTATTCACAATCAAGATTCACAATCTTCCATAAATCCATTGTATATTTAACTTGGCCAAGCCAATAACCTTTCTCAGCATACTTGTCATCTCTGGGTGAAAATACTTTTCACAGTCCTTTGAACTCATTGAAATTTTTTTTTTAACTTGGACAATAATCAAATTGATTTTGGAACTTAAAAGCATTTTTATTGGACCACACTAAGCCAACATCCAAATGTTGTTTTAGTGATAACTGATCTCAGTAAATGCAATAAGTCTGAAGCAGGAGGTTGGCTGCATAAAATATAAAAATGCAATAATGCAAAAAAGAGCAACACTGTTAAAATACCTCCATAAATTTAGTTATACACCTTCTTTCCTGTTCTGCCTTTCACTCCAGACATAGTTGGGCAGTAACAATTATGTCAGCCTCCTGCAGTGGCCAGATGGATGTGGATTATGTTTGGATTGGCAATCGACCTTTATAAACTACTTTTAATCTGAGATTCAGCTGTCAAGAAATCATAAAGCTTAACAGGATGTAAGTTTAAGACAAGCATAACTCTGAATGTGATGTAATGGGAAGTGATAATTACCACAAAGTAATTACAGACTCTAGATGTATTCTGGTACAATATACAAACACTTCTGTCTTTTTAATTATCTGCTCAATTCTGGCTTCAGATCATTCTGACAAGAATTTAAAGGGTTCGTTGTAAATGAGTGGATCGACTTTGCATCACTCGCATGTGTAATGCCATCTTTGGCACAACGCTGTTGCAATCTGATCAAACTCACTCTGCGACTGCAGAGATCGAAGTCAGGATGTACAGAATATAAATATCTGGGTTTGATTTTTAGGGGTGCAATGAAGAAATTGAGTTATGTACTGCCGGGCTTACTGGAAACATATGCCGAAAGTGTCCTCAGATGTTTCCTGATTAGCCAGCTTCATTTTGTTGGAAGATCAGTGGAAACATGAGGCGCTCAGAAGGTCAAAGGCTGGTTCAGATCCACGGGAGTTCTGGCTCGAATATTCCTTAGTAATTCTCAATGTCTTCTCAGAACCTGAGAGGCAGCATATGGTTTTCTTGGAGTTGAGCACATTTTTACATTTGCTGGATTTAACATACTGTATGTCAATTGCACTATGATTCCAGACCCCGTTACCGCCTTACAGCTTGTCGTAATGAATCATAGCATAATTGCTTGTCATAAACAGATAATTTGGTACAAACTGCTCGGGCAGAATCACACAATGTTACTATAAGCTCAAAGAGTGCATCAGTTGTGATCATTGTAATGGCAGGAAACCTTGGTAATGTTAAAATGTAATGGTTTTAACATTATTGAAAGTAACTTTGCATGCATGAACAAAGAAAAAAATCTATATTCAAAATGAATGCCAATGGAACATTTTCAGACTAACTTTAGGAACTATATTTCAGAGCACAGAAAGGAGATTGAGAACCTTGTAACTTGGTGCCAGGACAACAACCACTCCCTGCATGTCAGACAAAGGAGATTGTGATTGAGTTCAGGAAGCGAAGCAGCACACACACCCATACATTAATGGGGCCAAAGTAGAAATGGTCGAAAGCTTCAAGTTCCTGGGAATAAATATTACCAGCATTGGAAAACAGTGGAGTTGGTCTGGGGGACGTGGGGACAGGGTGGGGGGGAATGTGTGCCATGTTCCATTGGGAAAAACAGCCAGAGCTAAACTCACAGCACTGATGGTGGATGAGGAGAGGTGCAGAAATCCAAAAGTGGTCAGTAACTCAGTAATGAAGAGAATTGGATAGGCAATTCTGTGGACATTAATAGTAAGATTAAACGAGAACTTACCAGTTCGAAGTTTGATCTGTATTTTATGAGGAGTTACGATGAGGGATTACGTGAAGAACCCGTCCAGCACGCATGCGCGACATACTTCAAATCAGCGGTGTGGAATCACAGAAGACACAATAATTGAAATAAACATAGTAAAGAAAAGGAGAACTTAAATACCAGTTGATCTCTATAATTGAGGGTGGGAGCGGAGGGCACGTAATCCCTCATCGTAACTCCTCATAAAATACAGATCAAACTTCGAACTGGTAAGTTCTCATTTAATCTAAAGCGGCCTTTTCAAGGGGCGACTTGACGCAAGAGTTAACCAGAGTTTAACATCGTGGGAACCTCGTGCGATAACAGTACGGCATTCGTGGACCACCGTGGACCACCGTAGCGCTAACGGCAGGTAATCGTGTAACTTGGTCACTCGGGAGAAAATTCAAGAAAGTTTGAATTTCTCCAAGAGTGACTTGTACACTTGTGGTTGAGCATTGCAACATTATATGGACGTAGTGGCCAGTGCGATATCCGTAATAACTCTTGCGGGTACCGTGGGAACTCCTGCGAACGGTGAACCCGGAAGCTGGACAGAGGGGACAGAAGGTGAGTAAAAATTGTCTTCTGTGGGATTGAATTTAAAAAATAAATAAAAATAAAGATTTGCATCCGCATATGGACATCAACTTATTCATGAGTTATGTTAATGAGATTCAAGAAAATAACTATAATCTTTAAAAGGGACGTTAAAAGGGACGGCGGCGGCGTCTTTCGTCAGCAGCGGCCTCTGCAGTCCGTCTGCGTTTTTATTATTTTATGTCTATGTTTTATGTAGTTTTTGTTATTTTTTGTTGGGGTATGTGTGTGGGGGGTGGGGGTGGTGTGGGGGGGAGGGGGTAACTTTTAAATTTCTCCCTGCACGGGAGACCCGACCTTTTCTTTGTCGGGTCTCCGTTGTCGATGAGGCTGCAACGAGGAGCGGCCTCCAACAGGAAGACCGGGGGCTGTGGTGCCGACTACTCACCTCACCGTCAAGGGGCTGGCCGAGTCCAGAGCGGGTGGAGCTGTGGTGGACGCTGCTGCGGCCCGACCTCCGGAGATTCGGTGGCTGCAACTGCGGGTCTGGCGGACAGCGGCACCAGGAGCCCGCGGGTCCCTGGAGGGAGACCGCTTTTCGGGGCTTCCGCAATGGCGACTTCTCCCGCCCGAGTTGCGGGGTTGAAGAGCTCCTGGAGCGGGGCCTTACATCATCGCCCCGCGCGGCTTGGAATGGCCGCGGGACTGCGAGCGCACGCCGGGGGCTCTAACACCAAGACCCGGTGCGCGACCTTGCATCACCCCGCGTGGCTTTAATGGCCACGGGACAATCGCCATCGCCCACCGGGGGCTTTGACTTTGACTCTGACATCGGGGGGGAGAGTGCAGTGGAGAGATAAGTTTTTTTGGCCTTCCATCACAGCAATGTGATGGATGTTTATGTAAATTATGTTGTGTCTTGGGTCTATTTGTTTGTAATGTATGGCTGCAGAAACGACATTTCGTTTGGACCTCAAGGGGTCCAAATGACAATAAATTGAATTGTATTGTATTGTATTGTATTGTATTGTACATTACTGAAAGGTTACGCATTTTTATGGTCCGTGAGAAATTTTTCACATGTACTTCTTTGAGAGATACAGGTCGGAGTCCTCGCCGACTAGCGATCGATGCCTTTCCGAAGCAGGGTCCGGAACGCTACCAATCAATGTTGTACAGAGACCCGTGTAAGGAGTGAACTGCACATGCTGGTTTAAACCGAAGACAGACACAAAAAGCTGGAGTAACTCAGCGAGTCAAGCAGCATCTCTGGAGAAAAATAGCTGACGTTTCGGGACGAGACACATCTTCAGACTCAATTCCGATTAGGCTGTCTGAAGAAGGGTTCCGATTCGAATCGCCACCTATTCTTTTTCTCCAGAGATGCTGCCTGACCCGCTGACTTACTCCAGCTTTTTACGTTTTTCTTCCCAGATCTGACTTACCTGCTGAGTTACACCAACATTTTGTGTCCTTCTGTGCATATTAACCAGCATTAACCAGCGTCTGCAGTTCCTTTAGACATTACCTAACTTCAGATTTTAGAGATATAGCGCGTGGGAACTCCTGCGAACGGTAAACCTGGAAGCTGGACAGAGGGGACAGAAGGTGAGTAAAAAAGGTGGTCTCAACATCGACAAGCGAACATGTGTCCTTCGAGGACGTCCCACCTAATTGTCATTGTTGGATAATCTTTTTAACAGGAACACTTGCAGAGATGGCTCCCAGAAAATCTCAAAGAAAGGGGGTAAAGCGTGTCAGAGATGTTTTTGCCATGTTGCTCTATTCAGTTTCTATATTGTTTCAGTTTCTATATATATATTGTTGCTCTATTCAGTTTCCCAGGGGGTCGGGACGGGACTGGAGTTGGGAGGGAAAGGTGGGGGAGTCGAGGGAGAGGAGGGGGAGACAGATGGGGGTGTCTTCATTTACTGGCGGCGGGTGTCTGTCACTGAAACAGGCAGGTGAGATTTCACATCCACCTTGTGTGTGCCTCTCTCTCTCTCTCCCTCCCTCTTACACAGGCTGAGAGACTCTGCCTCTGTGAGTGTACATCTCTTTCTCCCCCTCTCCCACACACAGTAAGACCGAGGTACTGTGCTCAGTCCATCTGTGTCTCCCACATACACAGTAAAACATGTCTCCAAATGAGCCAATTCAACCAAGGGAGGATATTTATAGTGTGTGAAAAAAAAAGTTACATCATTTGTGTCACGTGTAGTTCACGATGTTCATTCAAGATTTAACGCGAAAGCTCGGGAGACGGACAAGTCACTCGCACAAATAATAGAAATGCCGAGTACCGTGGGAACTCTTTATCTACCCCCCGTTATATCGTGCGAGACTCGTGCTGGACCACGACCACTTCACTCTGGTGACATCTTGCGTCAACTCGCCCCGTGAAAAAGCCCCATTACTATTTTACTTCGGAGTCACGTGAGTGACTACGTGAAGATTTTAAAGCTCTGTGATTTCAAACCGTGTAACAGTTCATACTTCACTCGCTGCCGAAGTCTTTCGAGGGAGGAAGTATGTTATCGTAATCAACCATGAATCTGTTTGTAAAAACAATAATGGTGTTATTAGCAACAACAAGACCAAATGCTCCCCCGGGCTTAAATTATATATTTTTTGCAGATTATTTTTCTGCAAACGATACAGGTTCTGTCAGTGGTTTGTGGTTTGGAACGTATACTCCCTAGACCACCCCGCTGTAGCCAGGATGTGGTCCATTGGCACGTCCATCCTCTTAGTCACTGATGTGGATGCTGTCTGGTGGAGTAAGATTTATACACGTTAATATGTACTCCAGCGACTCCCAGTACCTGCTTGAGCCACTTGAGATAGTTTGGCTCGTCACCTGACCATAACGTTTCTTGTGGCTGACCCATAAGGCTTTTTCTCTCCCTCGAGGATTACTTATTGTGTCGATGTAGTTCAATAAGTGGGTCATGACACATAACCGTGGTTCAGGTGGGTATGCCCGGAATTCCATGACTAGACCTGATGTTCTTGGTCTGCTCTGTTTGCTCAGTCCCTAATAGTAATGTAACGTGGTGTAATGGACCATATTGTCCAATCGTAGTGGATGGAGGAACTGGACTCTTTGTGCTGAGACAAGGCCATCAGCATGTCCCTTCAGGGTGGGCTGTTCCAGGTTGAGGGACCTGGCTGGTGACCATCCCCTAAGGTACGTCAGGTCCACACTGACATCCCAGATTTGGGTGTACCTGGGTCTGGGGGATTAACCTCTCCTGAATTTGATCACCATCGGGAGGTACCCTATGGCCTGTGGTCCTGGTGCCCGAGTTAAGTAGGCTGACAGAGCACTTCTGGCGGAATCCTTTATTGTGGTGAAGTCCTGCCAGAACTCCAGTACAGGTTTTTGTTGTAGTTGAATGTGTAGTTCCTGTGTTTGAGCAATTTCTTCCCACTTCTTGATGTTCGTCGGGTATGTTCCCTAGTGGACATGCGACGGAATGCTGTCATCATGTTGATAGTGCTGTCTAATCCAGGCCCAGCAGTGGTCTTCCCAATTCTGCAATCCAGGCCCAGCAGTGGTCTTTTAATGGCCATGTCGAGGACAACTGGGAACCATGACTGTGGGTTTAGTCCACTGTATTTTGCGTAGTACCCGACTGATGAGGCCCAAGTACCTATTGATGAGGTAGAAGAAGGGGAGAACATAGAGATTAGATCCCCCCCCCCCCTCAATACGTGGGAATGTATCCATAGCCGCTGCCTTGAGTTTGGTTTCATGCGACAAACATTGGTACGTGGCGATTTAATTGGAATACAAGGAAGTCGATATCTGGTGACCATATTGCTTTGTAATATCAGCAAATATTTTGGTTTAAATGTTCGTTTACAGTATTTAGCTCACCTGATAGGTAAGTTACTGATGGTCAACATGTTTGATGACATACGGTTACCAATTGTTAAATAAATTGTCACATAATATCGATTTTATTCCGCCCAAGTGGTTTGGTATATGTCATCACTGTGATGTTGTTAATTTATAAACGAACATGCAAAACGGTGCACTACTGAGCAATATGCTTCACTAATGGTAAGTAATTTTATTATATAGCACGTTTAAAGTCAACTCGCATTGGCACCAAGTGCTAGCAAAGCTCAGTATCTATATCAGGACACACAAGAATGTTACTCAAGAAAAAAAGGTGGAAAGCATACAAATACAATCCTCCTTCTCTGAAGAGCTTGAGGCTGCTACACAATTGCATTTACAATGAATTCTATAATGACACTGGCCACTTAAAACAACTTTGGATGTTTGCATACCATAGAAAAAGGTTAACAAACAAGAAAAAATGGACACAACACATGTATAGAGTTTGACACATACGTCCCCCCACAGCAGAATCAATCTCCACTGTGGAGAAGGCATCAGAAATGTTAAGTACTCTTCCTATGAAAAACCCCGAGGTCAGGTCCATTTGTGGCCTTACAGCCAGTCCGATGAATATACTCAATAGAACATACTCAATATTACTAACTAGGTTAATGCCCAGTGTCTATAACCATATAACCATATAACAATTACAGCACGGAAACAGGCCATCTCGGCTCTACAAGTCCGTGCCGAACAACTTTTTTCCCTTAGTCCCACCTGCCTGCACTCATACCATAACCCTCCATTCCCTTCTCATCCATATGCCTATCCAATTTATTCTTAAATGATACCAACGAACCTGCCGCCACCACTTCCACTGGAAGCTCATTCCACACCGCTACCACTCTCTGAGTAAAGAAGTTCCCCCTCATGTTACCCCTAAACTTCTGTCCCTTAATTCTGAAGTCATGTCCTCTTGTTTGAATCTTCCCTCTCAAATGGAAAAGCTTGTTGATAACTCCAGATTAGCCCATTTGCCACCATATTCTAGGTATGGAATATAGTTGAACACTAGTATCTAGCTCACTGGAAAGGTACAATGTTCAGTAGCTAGTAAAGCTGCTACTGATCCAAATACTCTATCACGTAGACGATAGGTGGTTGATGTGCCATAACTGATAGTATTAATGAATACCAGATAGGCATTGTTGTGGATGGGGTTAACGTAGATATCTGGATAGATTCTGGATAGCTTCAGCTCATATTAGCCAAGTCTAGTCACATACATATGCGAGATGTGCAGTGAATGAAAAATGGCAATGCTTGCCATGGTTACCCCATCCAGATAAATTGTGGTATACCCGAAGCCTTATGAAGGGATACTGAATAGCATGCGTCTTTAAAGTCGATGTTTACCATAAAGTATCCTAGGAATCCATGGTAGCAGTTACAGATTCCATAAGTGGGTATACCTGATGAATATTTCATGTGGTTTTAATCAATGTGCGACATTCACCATCTGTGGTTATTAGGGTACCCAAGGCTATATGGGATTTCTTATGACCCCTGGTATATTTCCCCAGAAGCTAGACCCTCATGTTTATTAGAGGGAGGGTAGACCCCATGCTGTACTGGTGGCAAGATATTAATTCTATTTGGAATATAACCACCAAGAGTGATAGCTTCCCAACCAGATGTGATTCCCTCCCCTCTGTTAGTACAAACCCTTCACCTTTATGTGATGGTAGGAACCATACTTATCTGCCTTCACTGTTGTTTCTTCGGTTTCTGGTTCCTTGTCTGTAGGGATGTTGTTTGTTGGGGGGTGGCGCATTTTCCATGGGGTCTGCTCTGGGCCCTGGCCTGAAAGGCTTATGCGATTGGCAGGCCCCGAGCTCGCATTAGAGGTACTGCTGACTGGTTTAGTGTGGTGCTCATTCCAGACCCTGCCCTCTTGAGCCGAATATTTTGGACACTTCGTCCAGTTTTTTAGGCCTAGTTTGGTAACTTAGCCAGACAGCAGGATCTGTGTTTGTGAGGTCGGCGTTCTCACAGTCCTGTAAATTTCTTAAGTTGAGGGCAGGTTTTATGACTTCCTGAGAAGTTGCGCAGCATTGCGAGCAGTAGGGTCAGGTGTTTTGCCATACTACCCTGTCCCTCTGGGATGAGCATGCGAAAATGATAGCCGACGTCAGGGATATCAAATTCATTTTGAGATATTTGGATTTTTAAAAGCAATGCTCAATGTACCCCCCAATAACGGTGGGCACTTTGAGTAAATGCAATTTAGGGGAGGCGTGATGAAATCCAACACCTCATGACTACCTGTCTTAGAGAGGATTTTTGAGAAGAACAGGTAGTAAGCTGGCCACCAGTTGAGACTGAAAAGCCATCTCGCTAGTGGTGGAGCCACATAGCAGCCACACCCAGCAGCTCTTCCTGATCCTGTACCTCAGCATACTCCTCTTCAGCCGGTGACCCCTCTTCTTGACCAGCCCAGCTCTGGTCCCCATCGATCCCTCGACAAGGGAGATGGCCAGTGCTGTTAGGCACTGGAGTGGGAGTGTTAAGCTCCCTTGGCGGACTTGCCCCTGCACCTCAGGCAAGTCTCACTGGAGTTTTTAGCTCCATGACATTTCTCTGGCTTGGAGAAACAGACAATCTTGTTTCTTGTTTGAAGTGCTGATCCCATCTTCCGTGTCTGTCTCCAGCCTGAGGTTGGTCCTGACCTTGCTGTTAGAGGCTGTCTGCCGTTTTCGGGCGGCATTTCAGCGGTTCTCGGGCGGCGAGTCTCCTTGTTGGGAGTCTGCAGGGGTGCCGGCCGGTTTTTTAATTTCCCTCCAGTCCACTGCTGTTGGTCAGACAGCTGTTTTAGCGGGCTGGGCATCAGCGCAGCACCCGTGTCTGTGGACCGCAGCGCGTGCGGTCCCGTTACCGCCCCTCCCCCCTCCACTGTCGGCTCCTTCCCTGGAGTCGAACGGGGGCCGCTTCCCTCTGCTGCTTTGCTCCCCCTGGAGCAAAAACAAACGCAAAGTCGCTAGTTTAAACTGAAGGTAAGTACTTACTTAACGGTCCTTTCCTTCATGCTTGTAGCGGGAGCTGCCTACTCCCGCTGCGTCTCTGTTGCCTGCGTGAACGCAATGACGTGCATGCGTGCTGAGCGGGCTCTTCACGTAGTCACTCACGTGACTCCGAAGTAAAATCACAGCCATAAGTGGTTGCGTTTTATCTGAAATATAACCATATAACCATATAACAATTACAGCACCGAAACAGGCCATCTTGGCACTTCTAGTCCGTATCGAACCCTTACTCTCACCTAGTCCCATCTACCAGCACTCAGACCATAACCCTCCATTCCCTTCCTGTCCATATACCTATCCAATTTATTTTTAAATGATAAAATCGAACATGCCTCCACCACTTCCACTGGAAGTTCATTCCACACAGCTACCACTCTCTGAATAAAGAAGTTCCCCCTCAGGTTACCCCTAATCTTTTGTCCCTTAATTCTCAAATCATGACCTCTTGTTTGAATCTTCCCTACTCTTAATGGAAAAGGCTTATCCACGTCAACTCTGTCTATCCCTCTCATAATTTTAAAGACCTCTATCAAGTCTCCCCTTAACCTTCTGTGCTCCAATGAATAAAGACCTATCTTGTTCAACCTTTCTCTGTAACTTAGGTGCTGAAACCCAGGCAACATTCTAGAAAATCTCCTCTGTACTCTCTTTATATTGTTGACATCTTTCCTATAATTTGGCGACCAAAATAGTAAGATTAAATGAGAACTTACCAGTTTGAAGTTTGATCTTGATTTTATGAGGAGTTACGATGAGCGATTATATGAAGAAGGCCGTCATCGCACTTGGCGCGTCATACTTCAAAGCAGCGGTGTGGAATCACAGAAACGAGTAGTTGACCATGAATATAGTAAGATTTTGAGATCTGGAATTACCATATGACCTTGATAATATGAGGGTGGGAGCGGTGGGCACGTAATCGCTCATCGCAACTCCTCATAAAATCAAGATCAAACTTGAAACTGGTAAGTTCTCGTTTAATCTTACTATTTTACTTTGGAGTCACGTGAGTGACTTCGTGAAGATTTCTAAGCTCTGTGATTTCACTCCGGAACCGAATCCATGCGTAACACACTGCTTGAAGTGACCATGGATGAATAAAAATGATTCATGCATTCAGACATGACTTGGTTTGTTATGCTGATGCTTGATCATCCAATGAAAATAATAGAGACCCCGTTCATCCAGAGGAAACTATTAACAGAGTCAAAAATGGAGTTGGCAAATACCCCCGATTTGGCAATTGGTTGTATTAAAAGTTGTTAAAGTATGTTCGTTTGACCATTCTGCAGCTGCAAGGATGTGGTCCAAAGCAAACGTACATAATCCTTTGAGCTGATGTGGTAGCAGCCCCGGTGGAGTGCGTGTCAAAATATTAGTATTGACTCCTGCATTCACCAAACTCCCGTTTTACCACCTGAAGATGGTAGAACTAAACTTGTTATGAAATTTATATATATATTTTTCCACAAAACATTGTTTTGTTTGGAGCCTTAAGGCTCTAAGTGATCTAGAATTATTGTTATGAATGTGTGACCACACATTCATGAAGGTCGATCGGGTATGCCATGAAACTGTATGTACCTCACGCCTGGTTATCTCTGGTTTCTTTAATCAAAACATAATATATTATTAACATATGTAACCACCCTGTCCAGTCGTAATTTATGACATGACTGGACTCGTTGCACTGAGGCCAGTGCCATGAGGATTATTACCTTTTGAGAGTCGGCTTGAGATAAGGATGTAGCTGGAGCCCCCTGATGAAGTAATGTTAACATTACGTCATGTCCCATACTCCCATGTTACTGGGCCTGGGAGAACTTGTGTTAAGATATCCTATATAATTCTGGATATCAGAGGTGGTGGCCTGACAGAGTGGGTTCCATTTGCTGCAGCAAATATGATGAGAAGCACGATTGCACCGTTTTATGGCATTGTAACTGAGTATTGTCAAAGAAATGAACTCTAGGACATCAGTTATTCATGCTGTATAGCATGTAACATGTGTATTCAGCTAAACCGTTTCCCATCTGCCTCTTTTTGGTGCTATCCTGCATTCTGCAGTGAGCACTCCACGGATTTGTCTGACAACATGCAGGAAAACGTCTCGGAGTCTTCAAGTCAATGACTTGATGAATCATGCAGATACTGGTCTCCCGAATCACAGGCTGTACCAGCAAGTTTTATGCTTTGAATAACCATATAGGTTCTGTATAATTCCCTATATTAGCGGGAATCATGGCTGCATATGTCAGTCAGGCAGATTGAGGCCTGAAGCGGTGTCTTGCTGGATAAATTGCAAAACCCCACTGATGAGGCAGAATGGAGAAACACACATGCAATAATTCCTCCACCAAGTGGCGATAATGTATCTTTGCCACTGTATACCACATGTTTTGCAGCTGGTAAATAAGCCTGTATGTAATAATATCGATATTCGATGTTCCATCGAGCCAAAATTACATTAAATACTTTGTAGTCCAACATCCATCCTGTGTTTCATAGATTTCACATGAGATAGTAATTTCAAATTAAGATTAGGTAAATATCACAGGATATTTAAACTTCATAGCACCCATGTGACTAACATATGCCACCCCCATAGTGTATCAACTTGGAGTTGAGCATGTAGATTGTGCACATTCTTACAATAACCTTTAACGTATAGAATGCACTCAGTTATAGGTAGTTGATACCAATTACTGAAAATTGGTAACTTATGCAACCCGCATCGGCCTCTGTAACTGGAGATGGCATACCATACTTCTCATCTTTGACCACTAGTATCAATTGTAATACTAAGTATACCCGACCAAAAATACTGGAGCAATGCTGAATACTGCCACCATCGTGATTTCGGTAGCTTCAGCTGAGAATAGCATAGGTTTATTTGTAATGATCTATATGGTACTAGAGAGGTTAATTCTTTGCATGTTTTAACTTCAGGTAATGCAAAGCCCAATTTGTACCGTTGATGCACAGCTGCTATATTGTCAACTACATCTTGAACTACATCTAATAGAAAGCTGCTTAATAACCAACAAGGTTGTTTCAGGCTTCTGTTAATTGCATCTCTTGCATCTAATTAATCCCAATAATCAGTAGTTCTGATTGGTATCAACTTAAATTTAACTGGATGGGTGGGACCCTGATTCTTCAAATATAGTTTGGGCCTATAACAGTTAATTTTTAGCAAAACCCAGCGTTTAACATCATTCCAGATAAATGATAACTAATGTTATTGAGCTCTGGGCAGCCCAAGCTCCTTTTGGAAATTTGGTAAATAAACCTGGAAACTGTAGTTAGCCTATTTTGCAATGCTTTAACTGCTATTATAGCCCCATCCAGGTAAATTTCAAATATCTCTGGCGATTCCAGTGAATGGGAACTGCATAGCATGCATCTCTGAGATTGATGCTTGCCATATAGTTCCTATAAAACAGTTGTTAGACCGTAACAAAATTTACTATTCTGAAAGTCTGTACTGCATATATGAGTTAAACCTGGATGAAGTGTCATCCTCCATCTGTCACCTGTCCTGAAAGGCAATCCTGCCCATAATACTGGGCCTGCCTCGAAGACAACTCCGGTCTCAATTCCAAGTCTGCTTGGAACCTATGTATGTTGTGCAGTAAAAGTAACCACATGTTATTATCTGTTTTTTAAAACCAGATCTGAAACTCATGTTGTTTTTCATTGTCATTTTGAACAAAAAAAAACAAGAGTAAAAATTACCAACATGTAACTGGTCCACAATCCCTTGTTTCGGTAAACCCAGACCCACCTACCTCCATGGCTACCGGTGGTCTTGTGGTAAGCCCAAAGGTCGCTGATGCGGGTTCCTTTTTTCTCCTTGATTGGGGAGTGGGACTGGTAGGGAGCGTGGATTCCGTGTTTCTCCTGACCTCTGCTTGGGTCTTGGTCTGAAACCTCATCATACTGACCTGCCTTGTAAGACAATTCTGGTACATAACTCTGAGTCTGCCTTGAAAGACGACTCTGATCATATTTCTGTGCCCAGCTTTCAAGCTACCACCGGCTTCAGTGAACCGCTTACCCCCTATGGAGGTGTGGGGTATGTTGTCGCCTACTGATGAAGCTTTGCTTGTCGTTGGTACCTTGATTAGTCCGACAGCTTTTGCTTCCTTCTTCTGGTCTTACCTGAAGAGAGAATTCGGCGGCTGGTTTCTCCAATGTCACCCTGATAGCGCTGTTCCCTTGCCGGCACTTGTAGCATGAGAACTCTGGCCACTTCCGGGTATTCTGCCAACTGCTGGAGACCAACTCTTCTGGCAGCAAACCCTTTGTTTGTTAGTACTCTTGAGGCCATATGCATGTGCTTCAGTATGTTCATACTTTAAATTTGAGATCAGTTACCTACTGATCACTTGCACTCCCCTCCACAGAGAGTGAGATTTGCAGGCAGCCCTGAAAACAGGTGCTGCCGCAGGCCCCTGAGGATACCTCCGCTGACATGGCCACTCCAGCGGACCTATAACAGGTTCTTGCTTTGGGTCAGACTGAAACTGACCTTGGATGTTCCTCTCCTCAGAGCAGGAGACATTTGTGCAGCCCTGAAACAGGTGCCGCTGCCTGTGGTTCTCCATAATACCTGGGCTGATAACTCCCTCCTTTGGAGTATATCATTGTGGAGCACCTCTCCATCAGGTGCTCCATGTGGGTTTGAACGTTTAAACATGTTACCCATGTAGGAGGTAATCCTCTCCATCCTCCTGGTCCGACTTGTTTGCGGGCTTTCTCCTTGAGCTCCCTTCCTCAGAGCGAGAGATCAAATAGTGGCTAACCCTCCAATTGGGTTTGCCTAGGTACTCCTGGCCCATTTTGTTTTAATGAATGGGCCTCTTCCCTGGACTCCCCTCAGCAGAGATGAGATATAATTTAATGGCTAACCCTCCGATTGGGTTTGCCTAGGTACACCTGGTCCGTTTTGTTTTAATGAATGGGCCTCTTCCCTGTACTCCCCTCCGCAGAGAGGGAGCTACAATTTTTGTGACTAACCTCCAACGGCTGTCTTGGTGCTGTTGGCATCAGTCCGACGCTGCTGGCTCCACTGCCAGCGATTCGAGAGGCGAATTTCGACCGGCACTCGCTACTCGCACCAAAGATCTTATAGCAGAACAAAATTGCCTACTCCTACGCAAAACACGTAGTACGGTCATGGGCAGATTCATGGGTGATTATAGGACCCATTTTAGCAACCAGCATCCGCCATCTTGTTCCACCATCTTGTTCCGCCATCTTGCTTTGCCATCTTGCTTCCGGCCAAAGATCGGATCTTTGCTTCCGCCTCCGCTCCCATATCTTCGCAAGTCTTTGACTTGGGCGGGGATAGGGGGTGTGTGGCCCGGGGCAGCGGGGAGAAGGGGTGCGCGGCCCGGGGCAGCGGGGAGAGGGGGTCTGGGGCAGCGGGGAGAGGGAAGTGCATGGCCGGGGGAGAGGGAGGTGTGCGGCCCAGGGAGAGGGAGGTGCGCGGCCCGGAGCAGCGGGGAGAGGGGGGGGGCACGGCCCGGGGCAGCGGGGAAAGGGGGTGCACGGCCCGGGGCAGCGGGGAGAGAGGAGGGGAGTAGTGCAAGTGGGGTAGTGGTGGCGCAGGAGGGTTGGGCCGGGCCAGGGGAGGGTGAGAGCAAAGATCTTATAGCGGAGCTCTGCTATAAGATCTTTGGGAGAGAGGTGGGGTAGGGGCCGGGGTGCAGAGAGCATGGGGAGAGATGTGGGGTTGGGGGCTGGTGGGTTAAGGGACTACAGCAGAGGAGGGGGGGAGATATTGTAGTGTGGGGGGAGGCAAGGGAGTGCCGGGGGGGGGGGGAGGGAGAGTTGAGGGGTGGGATAGGGCCTAGTGTGTGTGAAGTTGCGGGGAGGTTTACAATGTTTATTATTGAATGTCCCTTGTCTAGTCTGAAATAAAGTTCATCATCTATCTTATAATATTAAAACTCTGTGTGTGTCTGGCTGGCTGGCTGTGTGTGTTTCTGACTTGTGGCTGCCAGCCTTTGATTCATTGCTGCGCCAACACCCGACCTACAAACTCCCTGATTTTTTTCATTTCGGTAGAGATTTCACTTTTCATTCCAAGTATCCACTCCTCATGTTTATGTACACATTTTTAATAAAATCCTTCTCCCCTCACTCACTCGCCTCCTGCTGGCCAGCGACCACAACGGCTGCTGGCGCCTGCATCTCGCCTCAAAGACGCCATTTAAAAACACCCGCACTGCTGATTCCTGAGCCGCTTGAGTTGGAGGACCACATCTCCCGTGGGGGCTACGGGTAGGGAACGGCTGCGTTGGGGATCTAGTTGGATATAAAATTCAGAAGAAATATAATTGTGTGTGTTATATGATTATATACATTATATCACATTCATGTATGTTGTTTATAAACATTTTATTCTTGAAGAAGAATTAACAGAAGTATAAACTAACAGAATTATGAATCTAACCCTATATCATGCACAAAACTGTTCCCCCGCAATGTTGATTACCCTGCGAGTCGGGTCGGATCGGGTAGGTTCCGGTTTACTACAAAATCAACACAGCTTATGAGCCATTTAAAAAGAAAGTGATTTAAAAAACATTAAAAAAGACAATTACCAGAGTCAAATGTTAATCTTGACAGGAATTAACAGAAGTATGAACTGACAGAATTATGAATCTAACCCTATATCACACACACAAAACTGTTCCCCCGCAACGTTGATTACACTGCGAGTCGGGTCAGGTCAGGTAGGCTCCGGTTACTAAAATGGGCGGGGAAAAATGCCCAGGATCCCCTCCGTAGCGTACTACACGTCAGCCCATTGCATTTCGCAGGAGTAGCCCATCTTGCTCCGCTATAGGATCTTTGACTCGCACTACCGCGGTCTCCGTAGCGGGTCTCGCGGTCCATATCCGGGTATCCCCAAGGTCATGACCGGGATTCCCTCTGTTCCGTGACTGGTGTTCCTGCGGTTCCATAGAGTTACCCCCGTCTGGACTTCGCCCTCAATCCAGCAGGCAAACTCTTTAATGAGTTTCCTTCAAAACAAAAACCAATCCCAGAGGTAAGTTTAAAAACTTACCTTGTTGGTTTAAACTTACCGCTGGACAGCGTGAATGCTGCCGCCAGTTGGCTCGTTTGCGCAAAGCGAGTCAACGTAATGACGTGCCAAGTGGGATAACGGCCTTCTTCACATAGTCACTCACGTGACTCCGAAGTAAAATTGTGCACTATACTCTAGAATTGGCCTCACCAATGACTTGTACAATTTTAACATTACATCCCAACTTCTATACTCAATGCTCTGATTTATAAAGGCCAGCACACCAAAAGCTTTCTTTACCACCCTAACTACATGATGGGGGCGCTGCAATGACGGCAGCCCTGTCAGCAGCGCGTTAGTTTTTTCAACTTTTTTTAGTATGTTTTAAAGTATGTTTTTAATGTTTCTTTGTGTGTTTTGTGTGGGTGGGTGGTGTGGTGGGTGAGGGGGAAAACCGTTTTGGCCTCCTCCTCCATGGAGAGGCGACTTTTTCCAGGTCGTCTCCCCCGTGGCCTAACAGCAAGGATCGGTGCGGCCTTTCCCGGAGACGCGCCCGGGGCTTCAGCGGCGGGCGCAGCGTGGACTCTCGGCGTGGAGTGGGTGAGCCCTCGCTGGGGCTCGCTGGAGGGGAGCGCTCCGTTTCGCTGGCCCGGGGCAGCCGGCAGCCTGAAGCCACGCGCGGTCTGCACAGCTCCAGCTGGTGCGGCGGTCTACAGCCGGGATCCCTCATGGGGGATCCGGGGGAAGAAGATGCCATCACTGCCGGCCCGCGGCCAACTTCTACCACGGGCGCGGTGGCGACTTACCATCACCCCTGGAGGGGAGCTTCGAACGCCGGCCCCTCGCGGTCTGCGGTGCTTCTGGCTGCGGCGCGGCGGGAACTTTAAACTTTAAATCTCGACCGCCAGCCTGCGGCCTACACCAACTTAAAGCCGCGGTCTCCGGTGGGGAAGAGCCGATCCTGGACTTACCTGGACTTGTACCTTGTCCTTTTACCATCTGGACGCCCGCAGCAAACGGCTGCGGAGGGTTGAGGTCCCGACCACGGGGGAAAATGGAGGAGGACTGGCCAAATTGTGTGCCTTCCACCACAGTGATGAATGCTGTGGTGGATGTTTATGTTAAACTTTTATTGTGTTTTTGTGTGTGTTCTTTATCATTGTACCGCTGCTGACATATTCATTTCACTTGCACTTTATGTGCAATGTGACAAATAAACCGTATTGTATTGTATTGTATTGTATGAGATTCTACCTTCAGGGAACTATGCACAGTTATTCCTAGATCCCTCTGTTCAACTGCATTCCTCAATTCGCTACCATTTACCATATACGTCCTATTTTGATTTGTCCTGCCAAGATGTAGCACCTCATACTTATCAGCATTAAACTCCATCTGCCATCTTTCAGCCCATTCTTCCAAATGGTCTAAATCTCTCTGTAGACTTTGAAAATCTACTTCATTATCCACAACACTACCTACCTTAGTATAATCTGCATACTTACTATTCCAATTTGCCACACCATCATCCAGATCATTGATGTATATGACAAACAACAGTGGACCCGACACAGATCCCTGAGGCACCCCACTAGTCACCGGCCTCCAACCTGACAAACAGCCATCCACCATTACACTCTGGTATCTCTCATTCAGCCACTGCTGAATCCATCTTGCTACTCCACTATTAATACCCAACAATTGAACCTTCTTAACCAACCTTCCATGAGGAACCTTGTCAAAGGCCTTACTGAAGTCCATATAGACAACATCCACTGCTTTACCCTCATCAATTTCCCTAGTAACCTCTTCAAAAAATTCAAGAAGATTAGTCAAACATGACCTTCCAGGCACAAATCCATGTTGACTGTACCTAATCAGACCTTGTTTATCCAGATGATTATATATATTATCTCTAAGTATCCTTTCCATTAATTTGCCCACCACTGACGTTAAACTAACAGGTCTATAATTGCTAGGTTTACTCTTAGAATCCTTTTTAAACAATGGAACAACATGCGC
This sequence comes from Amblyraja radiata, assembly GCF_010909765.2. Taxonomy (NCBI): domain Eukaryota; kingdom Metazoa; phylum Chordata; class Chondrichthyes; order Rajiformes; family Rajidae; genus Amblyraja; species Amblyraja radiata. Next base: position 29,426,288 of record NC_045987.1, read on the forward strand.
AGTACGCCAATCCTTCGGCACCAATCCCGTTTCTAATGACATTTGAAATATTTCTGTCATAGCCCCTGCTATTTCTACACTAACTTCCCTCAATGTCCTAGGGAATATCCTGTCAGGACCTGGAGACTTATCCACTTTTATATTTTTCAAAAGTGTCAGTACTTCCTCTTCTTTGATCCTCATAAGTTTCCATAGCTACTTGTTTCCCTTACCTCACATAATTCAATATCCTTCTCCTTGGTGAATACCGAAGAAAATAAATTGTTCAATATCTCCCCATCTCGTTTGGCTCTGCAGATACCTGTCCACTCTGACTCTCTAATGGACTAATTTTATCCCTTGTTGTCCTTTTGCTATTAATATAGCTGTAGAAACCCTTTGGATTTACTTTCACCTTACTTGCCAAAGCAACCTCATATCTTCTTTTAGCTTTTCTAATTTATTTCTTAAGATTCTTTTTACATTCTTTATACTCCTGAAGCACCTCATTTACTCCATGCTGCCTATAATTATTGTAGATCTCACCCTTTTTCCGAACCAAGTGTCCAATTTCCCTTGAAAACCATGGCTCTTTCCAATCAATACTCTTTCCTTTCAACCGAACAGGGACATAAAGATTGTGTACTCTTAAAATTTCACCTTTAAATGTCCTCCATTTCTCTACCACAACCTTCCCATAAAACAAAATGGCCCAATTCACTCCTTTTAAATTATTTTGCATCTACTCAAAGTTAGCCTTTCTCCAAACAAAAATCTCAACCCTTGGTCCAGTTTTGACCTTCTCAATAATTATATTGAAACTAATGGTATTGTGATCACTGGACCCGAAGTGCTCCCCAACACATACCTCCATCACCTGACCTGTCTCATTTCCTAACAGGAGGGCCAGCACTGCCCCTTCTCTAGTAGGCACCTTTATGTATTGCTGCAAAAAACTATCCTGCACACATTTTACAAACTCCAAATTGAAATCTCCCACAATCACTACCTTGTGCTTACAACTAATATCTGCTATCTCATAGAAACATAGAAAATATGTGCAGGAGGAGGCCATTCAGCCCTTCCAGCCAGCACCGCCATTCATTGTGATCATGGCTGATCGTCACCTATCAATAACCCATGCCTGCCTTCTCCCCATATCCCTTGACTCCACTAGCCCCTAGAGCTCTATCTAACTCTCTCTTAAATCCCTCCAGTTATTTGGCCTCCACTGCCCTCTGTGGCAGTGAATTCCATAAATTCATTACTCTTTGGGTGAAAAAGTTTTTTCTCACCTCAATCTTAAATGACCTCCCCTTTATTCTAAGACTGTGGCGCCTGGTTCTGGACTCGCCCAACATTGGGAACATTTTTCCTGCATCTAGCTTGACCAGTCCTTTTATAATTTTATTATAAGCCGACCGCGGGAGAGAGGCAGACCGGCCGCGGAAATAAAGGAGCCCACGAGGGAGAGAGAGAGATAAAGAGAGATGGCCACGAACGGGTACAGCACATACCCAGCCCCGACGGCGGGGAGCGGCCCCAAAGAGAGAGAGAGAGAGAGAGAAAAAGAGAGAGAGAGAGGAGAGAGAGAAGAGGAGAGAGGAAGAGGAGATGAGAAGAGGAGAGGGGAGAGGGAGAGGGAGGAGGAGGTGACGAGAGGAGAGAGAGAGAGAGAGAATTTTCAAGAGTAGAAATGCTGTTGAAATGATGTTGACATGCTGATCAAATGCTACCGTAAGGTGATATGTCTTCCTTATCTTGGGGTAATCTGTGTTTTCTCGGGACAGGTGATTACCGCAGTTTGTTGTCTCTTCTCTTCCCCCTCATCTAGGCCAAACATAGTTTTTTGTCTTCAACAGCTGCAGGTGATTGCCGCAGTTGGTTTTCTCTTCTCTTCTCCCTCATCAAGGCCAAACTTAGTTTGAGTCTGCTTTTTCGTTGGAAGGGAGAATAAGGTAAATGGTAGCGAATTGAGGAATGCAGTTAAACAGGGGGATCTAGGAATAACTGTGCATAGTTCCCTGTAGGTGGAATCTCATGTAGATAGATTGGTAAAGAAAGCTTTTGGTGTGCTGGCCTTTATAAATCAGAGCATTGAGTATAGAAGTTGGGATGTAATGTTAAAATTGTACAAGGCATTGGTGAGGCCAATTCTGGAGTATGGTGTACAATTTTGGTCGCCAAATTATAGGAAAGATGTCAACAAAATAGAGAGTACAGAGGAGATTTACTAGAATGTTGCCTGGGTTTCAGCAACGAAGTTACAGAGAAAGGTTGAACAAGTTAGGTCTTTATTCTTTGGAGCGCAGAAAGTTAAGGAGGGACTTGATAGAGGTCTTTAAAATGATGAGAGGGATAGACAGAGTTGACGTGGATAAGCTTTTTCCATTGAGATTAGGGAAGATTCAAACCAGAGGACATGATTTGAGAATTAAGGGACATAAGCTTAGGGGTAACATGAGGGGGAACTTCTTTACTCAGAGAGTAGTAGCTGTGTGGAATGAGCTTCCAGTGGAAGTGGTGGAGGCAGGTTTGATTTTATCATTTAAAAATAAATTGGATAGGTATATGGACGGGAAAGGAATGGAAGGTTATGGTCTGAATGCAGGTAGATGGAACTAGTGAGAATAAGTGTTCGGCATGGACTAGAAGGGCCGAGATGGCCTGTTTCCGTCCTGTAATTGCTATATGGTGATAAGGCCAGGATACATCGTAGCATCTGATCCAGGATAGTGACCTGTGGCCCAGTATAGAGCCCTATAGCCATGGATAGACACTTGTATACCTGTGGACCCCCGTGTAGCAGTGGAAAGATCCCTGGATAACCGTGGATGGACCATCTGTAGTCAGACGCCCAGATGGGAGAAACCTGGACGGAGGAGCCAGTCTCCCAGAAGCCAGTAGTTGTCTCCCAGAAGGGTCCTTAAGAGTGAGATACAGAGACAGGAGCCAGTCTCTCAGGGGTGAGAAATGGACAGAGGGGCCGGTCTCTCAGGGGTGAGAAATGGACAGAGGAGCCAGTCTCTCAGGGGTGAGAAATGGACAGAGGAGCCAGTCTCTCAGGGGTGAGAAATGGACAGAGGGGCCAGTCTTGCAGTAGCCAGAATTAGTCCCCAGAAGACACGATGCGCCTGGATGCAGCGAGAGGTAGGAGCCAGTCTCCCAGTCGCAGCAGAAGGCAATGAGAGAGGCCCTTTGCTAGAGTTTGTTTAAAGTGGATATCAGGGGAGATGCGAATTAACGTAAAAAGGGGGCGATGTAAGATCTGTAAAGTGAAGAGGGAGATGTAACATCTTTAAATTGAAGAGGGAGATGTAATGTCTTGGTACAATATGGAACATGTATATAATGTAAATGCCAGTGCCGGTGATGTCTGTAAAGTTAAGAGGGAGATGTGATGTCTGGGCACGAAATGTAATATAAATATAAATGTGTAATCTAAAGTAGAAGCTTGTGAAACTCAAGCCTGAGCCTTGTGACTGAGGCCAAGTAATTAGATTGTGTAATCTAAAGTGGGAACTCGTGAAACTCATGCCTGAGCCTCATGACTGAGGCCTAGTGACCTTTAATTATAAAAAGCAGTGATTGCTGAATAAAGAGGCTCTTAACTTTTACTTATTATGCTAGTCACAACAGAGCCGTGCATTCATCAGAAATGTTTACAATACCAAAGCAAGACAGTGCAGCATCAATTCGTAATTACCACGGGTCTGGATTGGAATCTGCTAGCTCGGGATTTGCTATGTGCTTTCCAGCTGAAAATTGAGTGTGGAGACAACGGAATAACTGTAACCCCATGTGCTCCTAGGAGACAGTGTTACTTGTCAGTGACACCCCAATGGTGGTCCGTAGATTTGGAAGATGAGCCCCCGCTTCATATCACCTTAGCATATGATCGGAGTGGCAGAAATAGAGAACTGGAAACCTTTTCCAAGATCCTGTGAAGGAACTAGGTGGGATGTAAACCTTTTGGCATTAGTGACCAGACCACAGCGAACAGCAGAATATGCTGCGGTGCCTTCAGAATTATGGAAGCAGGTTTCTGAGGTTGCCCCACATATAACAAAGAAGATGAACTTCCCATCTCATGCAAAGTATTTAGGAGCTATGCTTAAGCGAGCAATTAGTCTGGCGAATCCACACACGAGCCAGGAATAAGAATTGCCTAATGCTTGTACTGTTCTATTCTATCAGCCACCAAGGAAGGTTACAACGCAGTTAGCCATCATCTGGGGAGTGAAGTACAAGAGTATGTGGACCCACAGGTGTGGGCAGAAGACCCTACTCAGGCAGGATGTGTTCAGGCTGATCCCATCCAAGTAGCTCTCCAGAAAAATGTGACACTGCCTTCTATACAACAGTACCCACTGAAGCAGAAGGCAATACCATGCATTGATAATTTAATTCAGGGATTGCTAGCACAGGGCATTCTGGTTAAATGTCAATCATATTGCAACACGCCTATCCTCGCAGTACCCAAAGCAGGGAAACTGGACTAGTATAGATTGGTTCAGGATTTGCGGTCCATTAATGCCATAGAAGAACCGCTTCATGCATTGGTGCCTAACTCAGCTCACATTTTAGCCCAAATTCCAGCACAGGCACAGAGCTTCTCGATAGTGGACTGACAACATGCCTTCTTCTCCCTACCTCTGCACCAGGACAGTCAGTACCTTTTGGCCTTCACCTACAATGGTTCTTGGTTTCTTGGTCCTCCAAAATATTCCAACTGGAATTTAAACTGGACAACAGTACGCTTGGATACGATTCCATCAAGGATTTGGGAATTCTCCAACACTATTTTCCAGATGTCTCCAAGGACACCTGCAAACATTAAGCTTTCAATGTGGCTCCACCTTAGTTTAGTATGTGGATGATTCACTTGTAGCCAGACAGGATGAACAAAGTAACCACGAAGATACCAATAATCCATCAGCATCGGGATATCTAGTCTCCCAATCAAAAGAGTTAATGGCCCAGCAAAGATGAAGTTGCTTGGTGTGATACTCTCAGCAACAGTGCGGAGTCTGGAGAACAGTCCAGTCAAACCAATCTGTGAATTCCCTGTGCCAGGGGAGGCAAAGCAAATGAGACAGTGGCTACGCATGGTAACTATTGTCAACAGTGGATACCCAACATTGCTTTGGACATTAAAAAAATTTACACCATGCACTAGTATAGAGGGCAAGTTTCAATTTTCTGAGGAAGCTCAATAAGGCTTTGAAAATCTGAAGAAGTTTCTGTTACAGGCACCAGCATTAGGAAAGCCATTTTATGATCGACCAATCCAATTGTACTGTACAACCCTCTCTGATTGCTCCACTGCAGTTCTTACCCTGAAACATGGAGACAAACATCAACGCTTACTACTCCTCAAAGCTTGATCCTGTAGCACGAGGACATCCCATTTGCACACAGATCTTGACTGCGATCTACAACAGCTTACAATCAGCTGCTATTTTGACTTTACAACAGAATATAACAATATACAGTTCTCACTCAGTTGCCGACTTGCTAGGACAGCTGCAGACTCAAAACCTCACCACGGCTCGCCAGAATAAGTATGAAATAAACCTGTTAAACAAATTGCGGTTCAAGTATTGTACTACCATCAATCCAGCATCCTTTCTCGATAAACCACCGGAAGAACAGGGAATCAAGGCATGACTGCTTATCACTAATCAACAAAAATACTTCTGTTAGGGAAGATTTAACAGATATTCCTGTGGTAGACCCTGATCTAATCTTGTATGTGGATGGAAGTGCATAAATGGGACCCCTAGGAGATAGGCTTTCTGGATATGCCATTGTAAATCAAACCAGGGATAGTATAGAAGCAGTTGCCTTTGAAACACCCTCAAGCAGTTCTGCCCAACAAGCAGAACTGTTTACTTATCATAGGGAAGAATTTAAGAGTGAATGTTTAAACTGACTCAATGTCTGCCTTTGGAGTGGTCCATGACTTTGGCCAGTTGTGGAGGAATAGAGAATTATTGACTTAAGCAGGAACCTAGACATCCCACCAGAAATCAGTATCAGACCTGTTACAGCCTTAACGTTGTCAAAACAAATTTCCATGATAAAATGAAGCGCCCATACTAAAGGTCAAACCCCAGTAGATGTAGGAAATTGTCATTCTGACCAAGAACCTAAAGGAGAGAAATGTCCCGTGAGCCCAGGGTGGTTGTCCCTAAATTGATGAGGCAGACTAAAATTGTAGATAAAGATGTCTCTCTCGGAAAAGCCAATGCCAATGATCCTGGACATCATTAGGTTACAGGAAGACGCTCCTGAGAAAGATGTAAAATAATGGAAGCAACTCGGTTGTCGGGTTGCTTGTCTGTCGCGATAGTGGATTACCCCAGCAGGACAAACTTTTATGTCAAATGAACTAGCAATGTGGGTTATTGAATATGTACACTTTGCAACTCATGGTGGTGCTCAAGCACCTGACTATACACTATTAGCTACTTGGTGACATCCGAGGTTGCAGACTGACTCAGAGGATTCGAAGCCGTTGCCTGATCTGTCAGCAACATAATCCCAGAAAAGGCGTAAACTGTGGAAGTGGGAAAACGCCCTTACCCATAGGTTCATTTGAAATTCTCCAGATGGACTACATTGAGCTGGAAAGATGTCAGGGATATCAATATTTGTTGGTAATTGTAGATGAATTTAGGAAGTGGATAGAAGCTTATCCTACAGTGAACAACAAAGCCTTTACAGTGGTCAACGTACTCATGAGAGAGATTATTCCGAGATACAGAATTCCAATTCGGCTAAGTTCAGATAATGGTCCTCATTTTTTAGGACAGGTAAATAAAGAATGTTGTGAACACTGCGTCTATCGACCACAGGCTGCTGGACTTGTTGAACAAGCTAACCTGACATTAAAAACGTGTTAAATTAAGAGCTGTAACGGGTTAACTGGTTTAAATTATTTCCTGAAACATTATTCCAGATGCGCACTACACCAGCAGGAAGAACACACTTGAGCCCAGCAGAGATTGTGTTGGTCGTCCACTCAGAACCCCATGGAGCCAAAGTACCCCAAGATTTGTTCATTTCCATCATATGACCACAGAAATGACTGACTATGTTTTATCATTGAACCGAGTATTAAAAGATTTGCATTTCTGGGTACGAGCGGCATATATTGAAGAACCACCTTTAATTACCTTGTCTAAAGCTGAGCTTGGTGATTTTGTTATGGTAAAGAATTGGGTAAGAAAGGGTCTGGATGCTCGGTGGGAAGGACCTTATCAGATCCTCCTCACAACCCCGACTGCTGCCAAGATAGAAGGGAGAAATGCTTGGGTCCACCTTCACCATTGTAAAATTATCAGTAGTAAAATTCAAGCTGCTATTGTAGTGGGTGCGTGGAAAGCCCGGAGTGAAGGCGAGGAGCCAGGTGAATTCTGTAAAGGCTTTAATTAGTACAGCACACTACTCTCTGCTTCAGTGGGAGACTGAAGACCAACTGCCACTCCTCTTATACTTGTAGCTGGGCCCCGTCCGCGGACCAGTCCATTAAATGCCGAGGGGGTTAACCAGGGAGTAGCCTACTTACCAGGAACCACCACAGGGCCCCTCCCAAGACCCGGAGGCGCTTGGGCAAGGGACCGGAATGGAGAGCGACTCCGAGGGTGAGGCCACGCAAGTAGCACCAGCTGTCTGATGTCCACGTGTGCTGGCTTCAGCCGCGCAACACAGACCGTCTCACGATGACCCCCCATGTCAAAAACGAATGTGGAAAGGCCATGCTCGAGGAGCTTGAATGGTCCTTCATACGGCCACTGTCTGGTGTGAGTCCCAATGCAGGAAAACAAACAGGCAGTCCTGGAGAGCAGAAGGAACGTGCGGCCTACATGAACCATCGCGAGACATCGGCACCAGTGCCAGCTTGCCCATCGTGTCTTGAAGCCATTGCAGGGCGGCTGATGGCTGCTCCGCATGGCCATGTGCTGATGGTATGAGCTCACTGGGCACTGTGAGTGGGGCCCATAGACAAACTCAGCTGAGGAGGCGGCCAAATCCTCTTTGGGCGCAGTGCGGCCACCCAGCAAAACCCACGGCAATGCGTCGACCCTGTCCGGGTCCTTGAGCCGAGCTTTCAGGGCATCCTTGAGTTGCCGGTGGAAACGCTCCCCAAGGCCGTTCGCCTGTGGAAGATACAGCATGGTGCGGTGCAGGTTAACCCGGAGGAGGCGGGCCATGGCCGACCACAGTTCAGATGTGAACTGAGACCCCTGGTCGGACGTAATTTCCAGTGGCTCTCCGAATAGGGCAATCCAGTGTGCCGCCAAAGCATGGGCACAAGTGGTGGCAGAGGTTTCTGCCAATGGTTGATTGGTGGGGCAGCCCGTGGAGCACCTCAAACACTCTGCTGCAGGATGGCATTGTTTTAAAAGGACACAAGGCTGTGGTTCCTGCTTCGCTGCACAACCAGTATTTTAATGCTGTCCATGCAGGGCACCCAGGCACTGATGCTACTGCCTTATGGGCAAGAAGCATGTTTTACTGGCCTGGCATGGCCGAATACATCACCGAGAATGTGGCATCCTGTGCAGAGTGCAACAGCTTGGCATCTCACCAACAAAAGCAACCACTACTTTCACATCCGGTACCTGCACGCCCGTGGCCTACAGTGGCAGCTGACATATTTGATTGGCATGGCAAGCAGTACCTGGTATTCATCGATTCGTGTTCAGGATGGTTTGACATTGATTTTCTAAGCAGCCCCACTTCCAGTGGAGTGATTTCGAAGTTATCTCACCATTTTTCAATCCACCGATCTCCGGGAAAACTGCTAACTGACAACGGCAGTCAATTCACCAGCTCACACTTCAGGGACTTTGCTAGACGGTGGAATTTTCGCCAAATTACCAGCAGCCCTGAATATCCACAGTCTAATGGGCTGGCTGAACAAGCTGCCAAAAATGCCAAACAGCTCATGGAACGTTCATGCAGAGCTAAATCCGATGTATTCATGGATCTGCTCAACTTACGCACCATCTCCCGTGACCCCATTTTGGGTTCACCGCTCAATGTTTATTGTCGACGCAGACCTGAGCCACGGTGCCTGTAGCGGATCAGGCATTGATCCCACAGGTGATTCCACCTGAGGAGGTTCAATCCAGGTTACAACAGAAGCGTGACATTCAAAAACAATGGTTTGACAAAACAAGTGGGCCACTGCCACCATTGACCAAGGTCTGTTTACAGACTAACAAAGGCCATGACCGTATTGGTGTGATTTCTGGAATTGCTTCTGAGCCACGCTCATATATGGTCAGTGCCGATAGCGGCACCTACAGGCGTAACAGACAACATATCCTGCCTGTGAACAAGCCAGTTCCACCTCCGTATTATCCAGACCGTACTAGTACACTTCCGTCTGTGTCGAGCGGCATTCCTCCGCCTCTACCAGCACAACAACACACGTCTGCAATGGCTCCTCTGCCAGTGACGACTTCGCCTGTGCCACAGTCTCCTGCTTCATCTCCAGGAATGCTGGTTCAGTCTCTTTCACCTGTGCAGCCACCTGCTCTGTCCCCGGGGAGAAAGAACAGAGATGGTCTCTATCGTACACGTGCTGGTCGTGTTTTTAAGCCGGTTGTGAAGTACCCGGACTATGTTTGACTTTCCTCCAGTTTATTATCAATTGCTATGCATGCCTGACTTAGTTAATGGGTTTGTACTGTTGTTGATTCTTTAAGAGGGAGGATGTAGATCAGTGTCACTCATGTTATGAGTCATGCTTTGTAGTTGCGCCCACTAGCTTTACAGTAACCCTCCCTGCTTGGTTCCCACATTATCAGAAAAACGTGCTAGTTATTTGGACAGCCATAACACAGCACTAGGGCCCTATACAACTGCAGAAGGACATATTTGCTCCTATACTCAACTCATCACAGGCAGGGACTCGAACCCCAGTGACTCTAACCCTCCTACCTATAAGATACTGATCCTCAGCACTTACTCCGCTTAGCACTGGCTCCCAGCACCGATCTTTAAAGTGAATCTGCCAATCTCACCTCACTGCTGGCTCTCAGTATTTACCCCGCTGAGTAATGAACCTTTCCAGTATCGTCTTTCAAGGTACCCTGTCAATTTGTACCCCAATACTGGGCGGGGACTCTAAACCCGGAATTCGAACCCAAACCTGGGACTCTAACCCTCCAAGGTGTGGACTCTAACCCTACAGGAACGCCAACCCTTACCCAAATCAGTGTTCGCCAGACTAGTAACCTTAATCGATCTCATCAGGTTTCCACGCACATGTCAGCGAATGACCAATTCGTCATCAGATTAGTGGAGTGGGGAAAACCGATGCAGCAAAAACTACTCACACCGGGGGTCCAACTTCTCCTCCCGTGATCCGAGACGACTTAGGTCCTCAGTCGCAGTCTCACGTTGGCAATCCGTTGGGATCTCGGACGAGCCCCCAAATGTTGATTCCGGGTCAGATACTCTCTCCCTAGTCTGGTTCCGTAAACCACTGTGTTGAACACTGGAGTCCAAACCCTTCTTTATTTGCATACAACACCACGGAGCAGGCCTCGGATCCACTCACTCACTCACTCAGTAGTCTCGCATAAGCAGAACAGAAGGAAAGAAAACCGACTTGTCCCAACAAAATGGTCACCCTTATATACCCCTGTACAGTGGTGGGAAAACTAACGGCGTGAAAGTACAGGGGGAGGCAACCCCTACAAATGAATCACGGCATCTATTCAGTACACAGCAACAAAGTAAAAACATATCCAGTGAGGTAACCCCTCTGGACCAATCACAGATACCTGCAGGAAGATGCAGAAACATAAAACTCCCAAACCAATCACAAACATGGAACAAGCATCAGTGTACCTCTTTAGGAACCCAGACTTACAGGTGGGTCACTTGGGCAGAATCTTCCTGGAGCTTCTTCTGAGGTCCAGACTTATTGGTGACAGCTAGGTCTCCAGCACCGTGCAATGTATTGTCACGATCAGTGAAGCCCAGTCTTTCACAGACACCTGCCATTTCCCACAGTACCCACATCCCTGCATATTCACAAGAAGAGCCTACTGGTCTTTATACTGTATATCACCAGGCCTCTGCCCAGAACCAAAGCAATATCAATATATACCAGCTTGTGCTGATTCCCACAGACAATGTGATAATGAATAACGTCATATTCCAATATTCTTTAATTTAAATTCTTTAAATGAGCTATGCCACATGAACAGCGATATCAGTCAAAATTTAATACATGCAGACATTGCCTGGTGTGGTATAATGATGCACAGTGTGTGATATGAACTGACACAGGGTTCAGTATTTATAGATAGGTTGAAACACTGAGTAAGCTATACAAGGAGTGAACCACATCATTGACCTCCGACCCATCCGTTCTTTCAGCTGCCTTCGACTACTGTCTGAAGAATAGTGCCCCGTTCTCACATTGGACATCAATAGTCAAAGCCCTTCGGTAACCTTGAACACAAAAATCTGCCAGATTTGATAGATAATGGGGAGTATATATGCACGAAGAATTAATGAGGAACATATGATCTAGTGCGCAAAATCCAAAATACGTTGCATGGAAAGCTTAAGCTTATTGCACCACCCACTGGTCAGATGCAGTCGTTAATTTTACTTCGGAGACAGTCCTGACATCGCAGGAATCAGTCTGGTGAACCTTCTCTGCACTCCCTCTATGGCAATAATGTCCTTCCTCAGATTTGGAATGTCCTTCCTCAGATACAAAGGGAATCATATAGAAATCGGAACATGACCCTTTGGAATTTGTATCAAATATCTTTACTAAAACCAAAAGAGATGGTTGATGTCGCATCATCATTGACTTAACGACATTGAATACTTTTGTCAAGTATATACATTTCAAAATGGAAACATTTGTTAGTGCCAAACAATTGATTTCCAGAGGATACTTCATGGCATGCATCGATCATGACCGTGGACATGATGACAGCATCTCACCAACAATCCACCAAGAAACAGTACCTCTCCAGCATCAGGAAGTGGGAAGCATACTGTTCAAGAACAGGGACAACATATAGAACAGCAACCTTAACGAATGTACTAGAGTTCCTGTCCAGCCTTCACTACGATGAAGGTCTGAGTTACAGTACATTCAATTGTGCTAGGATGGCACTCTCAGCCTATCTGTGGCAGGCACCAGGACAACAGTCCATAGGGTCACATCCGCTGGTGGCCAAATTAATGAAAGGCATCTCTAATACCAACCCCCCTAGACCAAGGTACACCCAGATCTGGGATGTCAGTGTCGTCCTGTCATATCTAAGGGGATGGTCACCAGCCAGATCCCTCACTGTGGAACAGCTCACCCTGAAAATGGTAATGCTGATGGCTTTAGTCTCAGCCCAAAGGGACCAGTCCTTACACCTTCTCAGACTGGACAACATGGTCATATCAGCTGACCAAGTCACTTTTACTATCTGGGAGCTGGTAAAACAGAGCAGACTTCAGGTCTAATTATGGAACTTCAGGACTAATTATGGAATTCCGGGCGTACCCACCTGACCCCCGTTTATGTGTCATGACACATTTGCTACAATATCTCAACACAACCAAAGAACCCCGAGGAGATGCGAAAGGATTTAAAAGGAGTAAAATGGGACATTTTGTTTTATGGGAAAGATGTGGAAGAGAAATGGATTACATTTAAAGGTGAAATTTTAAGAGTACAGAATCTTTATGTCCCTGTTCAGTTGAAAGGAAATAGTAAAAATTGGAAAGAGCCATGGTTTTCAAGGGAAATTGGACACTTGGTTCGGAAAAAGAGGGAGATCTACAATAATTATAGGCAGCATGGAGTAAATGAGGTGCTTGAGGAGTATAAAGAATGTAAAAAGAATCTTAAGAAAGAAATTAGAAAAGCTAAAAGAAGATAGCAAGTAAGGTGAAAGTAAATCCAAAGGGTTTCTACAGCTCTATTAATAGCAAAAGGATAACGAGGGATAAAATTGGTCCATTAGAGAGTCAAAGTGGACAGCTATCTGCAGAGCCAAAAGAGATGGGGGAGATATTGAACAATTTCTTTTCTTCGGTATTCACCAAGGAGTAGGATATTGAATTATGTGAGGTAAGGGAAACAAGTAGAGTAGTTATGGAAACTATGAGATTCAAAGAAGAGGAAGTACTGACATTTTTGAGAAATATAAAAGTGGATAAGTCTCCAGGTCCGGACAGGATATTCCCTAGGACATTGAGGGAAGTTAGTGTAGAAATAGCAGGGGCTATGACAGAAATATTTCAAATGTCATTAGAAACGGGAATAGTGCCGGAGGATTGGCGTACTGCGCATGTTGTTCCATTGTTTAAAAATGGGTCTAAGAGTAAACCTAGCAATTATAGATCTGTTAGTTTGACGTCAGTGGTGGGCAAATTAATGGAAAGGATACTTAGAGATAATATATATAAGCATCTGGATAAACAGGGTCTGATTAGGAACAGTCAACATGGATTTGTGCCTGGAAGGTCATGTTTGACTAATCTTCTTGAATTTTTCGAAGAGGTTACTCAGGAAATTGATGAGGGTAAAGCAGTGGATGTTGTATATATGGACTTCAGTAAGGCCTTTGACAAGGTTCCTCATGGAAGGTTGGTTAAGAAGGTTCAATGGTTGGGTATTAATGGTGGAGTAGCAAGATGGATTCAACAGTGGCTGAATGGGAGATGCCAGAGAGTAATGGTGGATGGTTGTTTGTCAGGTTGGAGGCCAGTGACTAGTGGGGTGCCACAGGAATCTGTGTTGGGTCCACTGTTGTTTGTCATGTACATCAATGATCTGGATGATAGTGTGGTAAATTGGATTAGTAAGTATGCAGATGATACTAAGATAGGTGGGGTTGTGGATAATGAAGTAGATTTTCAAAGTCTACAGAGAGATTTATGCCAGTTGGAAGAGTGGACTGAAAGATGGCAGATGGAGTTTAATGCTGATAAGTGTGAGGTGCTACATCTTGGCAGGACAAATCAAAATAGGACGTACATGGTAAATGGTAGGGAATTGAAGAATGCAGGTGAACAGAGGGATCTGGGAATAACTGTGCACAGTTCCCTGAAAGTGGAATCTCATGTAGATAGGGTGGTAAAGAAAGCTTTTGGTGTGCTGGCCTTTATAAATCAGAGCATTGAGTATAGAAGTTGGGATGTAATGTTAAAATTGTACAAGGCATTGGTGAGGCCAATTCTGGAGTATGGGGTACAATTTTGGTCGCCTAATTATAGGAAGGATGTCAACAAAATAGAGAGAGTACAGAGGAGATTTACTAGAATGTTGCCTGGGTTTCAGCAACTAAGTTACAGAGAAAGGTTGAACAAGTTAGGGCTTTATTCGTTGGAGCGCAGAAGGTTAAGGGGGGACTTGATAGAGGTCTTTAAAATGATGAGAGGGATAGACAGAGTTGACGTGGATAAGCTTTTCCCACTGAGAGTAGGGAAGATTCAAACAAGGGGACATGACTTGAGAATTAAGGGACAGAAGTTTAGGGGTAACATGAGGGGGAACTTCTTTACTCAGAGAGTGGTGGCTGTGTGGAATGAGCTTCCAGTGAAGGTGGTGGAGGCAGGTTCGTTTTTATCATTTAAAAATAAATTGGAAAGTTATATGGACGGGAAAGGAATGGAGGGTTATGGTTTGAGCGCAGGTATATGGGACTAGGGGAGAATACGTGTTCGGCACGGATTAGAAGGGTCGAGATGGCCTGTTTCCGTGCTGTAATTGTTATATGGTTATATGGTTATATGGTATGCGAACTGTAACGGGTCCGTAGAAACCAAGCTGCTCCATTCTCTCTGCATATGACAGTCCCACCATCCCGGGAATTAACCTTGTAAACCTACGCCGCATTCCCTCAATAGCAAGAATGTCCTTCCTCAAATTAGGGGACCAAAACTGTACACAATACTCGCCCCCCCTGCAGGAACTATACATCAGAAGGTGCAACTCCAGAGCCAACAAGATCATTGCAGACCCCTTCCACCCCAGCAACGGACTGTTCCAGCTGCTACGGTCAGGGAAACGCCTCCGTTTACATGCTGTGCGAACGGAGAGGATGAGAAGGAGTTTCTTCACAAAGTCCAAGAAATTGTGTGTGTCCCGGTCCCCCCCATGTTTTGATAGCGATTTCCGTGCCTGAGCGAGCGGGTGTGAGCGATAGCGAGGGGGAGAGAGAGGTAGCGAGGGAGGGAGAAAGAAGGAAAGGAGGAATCTATGGAGAGGGAGAGGGATAGAGAACATAGAGTAACAGAATAGGGAGTGAGTGAATGGGAGAGGTGCGAGGGATGGTGAGAAGAAAGGAGGGCTGATGACAGGCCGGAGAGTGCGAGCGAGACAAACAGCGAGGGTGACAGAGAGAGAGTTGTGTAGAGACACATAGAGAGAGTGAGAATGTGTGTGTGAGAGAGAGAGAGTGCGTGAGACACAGAGAGAGTGTGTGAGACACAGAGAGAAAGTGTGTGAGACACAGAGAGTGTGTGTGAGAGAGAGAGAGTGTGTGAGAGAGAGAGTGTGAGACACAGAGAGAGAGTGTGAGACACAGAGAGAGTGTGTGAGAGAGAGTGTGTGTGTCAGACACAGAGAGAAAGTGTGTGAGACACAGAGAGCGTGTGTGAGACACAGAGAGAGGGAGTGTGTGAGAGAGAGTGTGTGAGAGAGAGAGTGTGTTAGACACAGAGAGTGTGTGAGAGAGAGTGTGTGAGAGAGAGAGAGTGTGTGAGAGAGAGAGTGTGTGTGAGAGAGAGTGTGTGAGAGAGAGTGTGTGAGAGAGAGTGTGTGAGACACAGAGAGAGTGTGTGAGAGAGAGAGTGTGTGAGAGAGAGAGTGTGTGAGAGAGAGAGTGTGTGTGAGAGAGAGTGTGTGAGAGAGAGAGTGTGTGAGAGAGAGTGTGAGAGAGACAGTGTGTGAGAGAGAGAGTGTGTTAGACACAGAGAGTGTGTGAGAGAGAGTGTGTGAGAGAGAGTGTGAGAGAGAGAGAGTGTGAGAGAGAGAGAGATAGTGTGAGACACAGAGAGTGTGTGAGAGAGAGTGTGTGAGATAGAGAGTGTGAGAGAGAGTGTGAGAGAGAGAGAGATAGTGTGTGAGACACAGAGAGTGTGTGAGAGAGAGTGTGTGAGAGAGAGAGAGTGTGAGAGAGAGAGAGTGTGAGAGAGAGTGTGTGAGAGAGAGAGTGTGTGAGACACAGAGAGAGTGTGTGAGAGAGAGAGTGTGTGAGACACAGAGAGTGTGTGAGAGAGAGTGTGTGAGACACAGAGAGTGTGTGAGAGAGAGAGTGTGAGAGAGAGAGTGTGTGAGAGAGAGTGTGTGAGACACAGAGAGAGTGTGTGAGACACAGAGAGAGTGTGTGAGAGAGAGAGAGTGTGTGAGAGACAGAGAGTGTGTGAGAGAGAGAGTGTGAGAGAGAGAGTGTGTGAGAGAGAGAGTGTGTGAGAGAGAGAGAGTGTGTGAGAGAGAGTGTGAGAGAGAGAGAGTGTGAGAGAGAGAGTGTGTGAGACACAGAGAGTGTGTGAGAGAGAGTGTGAGAGAGAGAGTGTGAGAGAGAGAGAGTGTGAGAGAGAGAGTGTGTGAGAGAGAGAGTGTGTGAGACACAGAGAGAGTGTGTGAGAGAGAGAGAGTGTGTGAGAGAGAGAGTGTGTGAGAGAGAGAGTGTGTGAGAGAGAGAGATAGTGTGTGAGACACAGAGAGATAGTGAGAGAGAGAGAGTGTGAGAGAGAGAGTCTGTGAGAGAGAGAGGGTGTGTGAGAGAGAGAGTGTGTGTGTGAGACACAGAGAGAGAGAGTGTGTGAGACACAGAGAGAGATAGTGAGAGAGAGACGGGGGGGGGGGGGGGGGGGGGGGGGAGCGCGATGAAAAAATTGAAAACCGGTCTTTTAGGTATGAGGAACAAATTACCCGAACTCGAAATGTTCAAACGTTTCAGGTCGAGACACATTTACACTCTGAAGACACGTACCGACCCCAAACATCCCTGACATGCTGGATTGCTCCAGGACTTTGTGTCCTTATTAGCGATATTATGTAACCATATAACCATATAACCATATAACAATTACAGCACGGAAACAGGCCATCTCGGCCCTACAAGTCCGTGCCGAACAACTTTTTTCCCTTAGTCCCACCTGCCTGCACTCATACCATAACCATCCATTCCCTTCTCTTCCATATGCCTATCCAATTTATTTTTAAATGATACCAACGAACCTGCCTCCACCACTTCCACTGGAAGCTCATTCCACACCGCTACCACTCTCTGAGTAAAGAAGTTCCCCCTCATGTTACCCCTAAACGTCTGTCCCTTAATTCTGAAGTCATGTCCTCTTGTTTGAATCTTCCCTATTCTCAAAGGGAAAAGCTGATCCACATCAACTCTGTCTATCCCTCTCATCATTTTAAAGACTTCTATCAAGTCCCCCCTTAACCTTCTGCGCTCCAGAGAATAAAGACCTAACTTATTCAACCTTTCTCTGTAACTTAGTTGTTGAAACCCAGGCAACATTCTAGTAAATCTCCTCTGTACTCTCTCTATTTTGTTGACATCCTTCCTATAATTGGGAGACCAAAATTGTACACCATGCTCCAGATTTGGTCTCACCAATGCCTTGTACAATTTTAACATTACATCCCAGCTTCTATACTCAATGCTCTGATTTACTCTGATGTACTCTGTTTATTCTCTCGTTATGCACCACCCAACATATTCTTGTTTGTTTTGAGTTGTCGAGTTGCACGCAAAGTTATTTTTATCTGTGGCAATATTATATAAAATATGCCCCAAGCCTATTTGAGTGTGCCCACAGCATTCGTCTTCATTGAGGAACGGGAATAGGCACATTTTTTACCTGGCAGCTGATTTGCTGATCTTTATCAGCAAATTGTACTTGGACTTTATCTGGACTTTACCTTGTCTACACATGTGGACACACGCAGCGGTGACTGCGGATGGTTGAGGTCCCGACCACATGGTAAAATGGAGGAGGACTGGCCAAATGTTGTGCTTTCCACCACAGTGATGAATGTTGTGATGGATGTTTGTGTTACATTTTTGATTGTGTTTTTGTGTGTTCTTTTTTTTATTGTAAAGCTGTTGGCAAATTCTTTTCACTTGCACTTTATGTGCAAGTGATGAATAAAACTGATTGACTGATTGATTGTTTGATTTAGTTTACTTTAGTTTAGTTTAGTTTAGAGATTCAGCGCGGTAACAGGCCCTTCGGCCCACCGAGTCCGCGCCGACCAGCAATCCCCCACATTCAGAATCAGTACCCTGTTCCTGCTTTCTCCCCATATCCCTTGATTCCGTTAGCCAGAAGAGCTGTATCTAACTCTCTCTTGAATACACCGAGTGAATTGGCCTCCACTGCCTTCTGCGGTAGAGAATTCCACAGATTCATAACTGTGGGTAAAAAGGTTTTTCATCATCTCAGTCCTAAATGGCCTACCCCTTATTCTTAAACTGTGACCCCTAGTTCTGGACACCCCCAATATGGGGAACACTTTTCCTGCATCTAGCCTCTACAATCCCTTAAGGATTTTATATGTTTCAATACGATCCTCTCTCATCCTTCTAAATTCCAGTGAATATAAGCGCAGTTGACCCATTCTCTTATCATATGTCAGTCCCGCCATCCCGGGAATTAACCAGGTGAACTTACGCTGCACAACATCAATAGCAAGAATGTCCTTCCTCAAATTCAGAGAGCAAAACTGCACACAATACTCCAGGTGTGGAATCACCAGGGCCCAGTACAACTGCAGTAGGACCGCCTTGCTCCAGAACTCAAATCATCTCGCTAGGAAGGCCAACATGCCATTAGCTTTCTTCACTGTCCGTTGTACATGCATGCTTACTTTCAGTGACTGATGTACAAGCACAATCAGGTATCGTTGCTCATCCCATTTTCCTAATTTGACACCAGATAATTCAGATATTCAGAATATCGTTCAGATAATAATCTGCCTTTTTCTTGCCACCAAATTGGATAACCTCACATTTATCCACATTACATTGCATCTGCCATGTATTTGCCACGCACCCAACCTATCCAAGTCACCCTGCAGCCTCATAGCATCCTCCTCGTAGCTCACACTGCCACCCAGGTTTGTGGCATCCACAAACTTGGAGATGTTACATCCTTCATCTAATTCGTTACGATATATTGTAAATACCTTGGGTCCCAGCACTGAGCCTAGTGGCACGCCATTAGTGACTGCCTGCCATTCTGAAAACGACCCGTTAATTCCCACTCTTTGCTTCCTTTCTGCCAACCAGTTCTCTATCCATGTCAATACCCTACCCCCAATACCACGTGCTCTACGTTTGCACACTAATGTCTTGTGTGGGACCTTGTCAAAGGCTTTTTGAAAGTCCAGATACGCCACATCCACTGGCTCTCCCTTATCCATTCTACTTGTTACATCCTCAAAAAGTCAAGAAGATTAGTCAAGCATGATTTCCCCTTCATAAATCCAAGATGACTTTGACCGATCCTGTCTGCTTTCCAAATGTGCTGCTATTACAGTTTAGTAATCAACTCAAGCATCTTGTGATAATAAATGTCTCTTGAACTCTTGAACTCAATGCATCCACGATCTCTAGGGCCACCTCTTTGAGCACTAGGATGCAGACCCTGGGGACGTATCTGCCTTCAGTCCCAACAGTTTACCCAACACCATTTCCTGAATAATGTGAATTTCCTTCAGTTCCTCCCTCACACTAGATCCACAATCCCCAGTATTTCTGGGAGATTGTTTGCGTCTTCCTTCGTGAAGACAGAACCAAAAACTTCTTTGCCATTTCCTTGTTTCCCATTATAAATTCACCTGTTTCTGACTAATCTTTTCCTTTTTACACATCTAAAGAAGCCTTTGCAGTCAGTTTTTATATTCCCTGCAAGCTTTCTTTCATGCTCTTTTTCCCCCCTCTTAATTAATCCCTTGGTCCTCCTCTGTTGAATTCAAAATTTCTCCAGTTTGCTGCTTCCTCTGGACAACATATGCATCTTCCTTGGATTTAACACTACACCTAATTTCCCTCGTTAGCCACTGTTAAGCCGCCTTCCCCGTTTTATTTTTACATCAGACAGGGATGAACAATTGCAATTCATCCATGCAATATTTAAATCGTTGCTTATCCACCGTCAACCCTTTAAGTATAATTTGCCAGTCTATCCTCTCGGCCAATTTCCATCCATGCAGGAGGAGGCCATGACCGAATGGCCTCCTCCTGCACCTCTTTTCTATGTTTCTATCACAATGCAGAATTCTACCATATTAAGGTCACTATTGCCCAAGGGCCATTGCACAACAAGATCACTAACTAATCCTTCATTACACAATACCCGGTCAAGGATGGCATGTCCTCTAATTGGTTCCTCTACATATTGGCTGAGAAAACCATCCCGTATACATTCCAGGAACTCCTCCTCCACAGCGCTGCTACCAATTTGGTTGGCCCAATCTATATGTAGATTAAAGTCACCCATGATAACTGCTGTGCCCATTCTACACGCATCTCTAATTTCCTGTTTAATGCTCTCCCCAAACTCACTAACTCACTTCTGTTGTTTGGTGGTCTGTGTACAACTCCAACAAGCGATTTCTACCCTTGTCTATTTCACAGTTCTCCCCATACAGATTCTACAGCATTCAACCTAATGTCTCTCCTTACTATTGTATGAATCTTCTCTTTAACCAGCAATGCCACCTCACCACCTCTACCTTTCTATCTATCCTTTCTGAATAATGAATACTCAGGGACGCCTGAGACTTACATAGAAACATAGAAAATAGGTGCAGGAGTAGGCCATTCGCCCCTTCGAGCCTGCACCGCCATTCAATATGATCATGGCTGATCATCCAACTCAGTATCCTGTACCTGCCTTCTCTCCATAACCCCTGATCCCTTTTGCCACAAGGGCCACATCTAACTCCCTCTTAAATATAGCCAATGAACTGGCCTCAACTACCTTCTGTGGCAGAGCGTTCCAGAGACTCACCACTCTCTGCGTGAAAAATGTTTTTCTCATCTCGGTCCTAAAGGATTTCCCCATTATCCTTAAACTGTGACCCTTGTCCTGGACTTCCCCAACATCGGGAACAATCTTCCTGCATCTAGCCTGTCCAACCCCCTAAGAATTTTGTAAGTTTCTATAAGATCCCCCCTCAATCTTCTAAATTCTGTCTGTACCAAGAGCCAGTGATTGAGTTTAGATGTGTGGATACGATAAGTGGATCAAGCAGTTTTTTACCTTTAGGGGGGTGGGGTGTCAAATGGGATAGTTGAGGATGGAGTTAAAGGGAAAGAGAGTAAAGGGATAGTTAATGACCCCAGAATTAATGGGAAAGGAAGCTCACAAAGGACTAAGAGAGTATGGTCAAGTGTAATAGGGATCGATGTGAAAGGTGAGATGCGTAAGGAATTAAAAGTATTGTATATGAATGCGCGAAGTATAAGAAGTAAAGTAGATTAGCTTGAGGCTCAGTTAGAGGTTGGTAGATATGACATTGTGGGGATTACTGAGACGTGGCTGCAGGAGGATCGGGCCTGGGAACTTAATATTCAGGGTTATACATCCTATAGAAAGGACAGGCAGGTGGGCAGAGAAGGGAATTCAGTCCCTTGCGAGGGAAGACATAGTCAACTGGGCTTATATTCACTGGAATTTAGAAGGATGAGAGAGGATCGTATTGAAACATATAAAAATCTTAAGGGATTGTAGAGGCTAGATGCAGTAAAAGTGTTCCCCATATTGGGGGTGTCCAGAACCAGGGCTCACAGTTTAAGAATAAGGGGTAGGCCATTTAGGACTGAGATGATGAAAAACCTTTTTACCCACAGTTATGAATCTGTGGAATTCTCTACCGCAGAAGGCAGTGGAGGCCAATTCACTCGGTGTATTCAAGAGAGAGTTAGATACAGCTCTTCTGGCTAACGGAAACAAGGGATATGGGGAGAAAGCAGGAACAGGGTACTGATTCTGAATGTGCGGGATTGCTGGTCGGCGCGAACTCGGCGGGCAAAGTGCAGGTGAAATGAATTTGCCAGCAGCGGTACAATAAAAAAAGAACACACAAAAACACAATAAAAAATTTAACACAAACACCCATCACAACATTCATCACTGTGGTGGAAAGCACAACATTTGGCCAGTCCTCCTCCATTTTCCTCCGTGGTCGGGACCTCAACCATCCGCAGTCACCGCTGCGTGTGTCCACATGTGTAGACAAGGTAAAGTCCAGATAAAGTCCAAGTACAATTTGCTGATAAAGATCAGCAAATCAGCTGCCAGGTAAAAAATGTGCCTATACCCGTTCCTCAATGAAGACGAATGCTGTGGGCACACTCAAATAGGCTTGGGGCATATTTTATATAATAATGCCACAGATAAAAATAACTTTGCGTGCAACTCGACAAATCAAAACAAACAAGAATATGTTGGGTGGTGCATAACGAGAGAATAAACAGAGTACATAATATAGCTTATAAGGACACAAAATCCTGGAGCAAACCAACGTGTCAGGGATGTTTGGGGTCGGTGCGTGTCTTCAGAGTGCAGAAGTGTCTCGATCTGAAACATTTGAACATTTTAACTTCCTTGTACTTCCATTGTCGATGTACCTGGAATTCGAGTTCGGGTAATTTGTTGCTCATACCTTAAAGACCGGTTTTCAATTTTTTCATCGCGCTCCCGCCCCTCCCCTCCCCGTCTCTCTCTCTCTATCACACACTATCTCTCTCTCACACACACATTCTCACTCACTAAATCCAGAATTGCCTTTTCTCTGGTCAGCTCCATTACAAGCTGCTCTAAGAATCCATCTCGGAGGCATTCTACAAACTCTCTTTCTTGGGGTCCTGAACCAACCTGATTTTCCCAGTCTACCTGCATATTGAAATCCCCCATCACCACAGGGGCATTACCTTTGTTACAGGCAAGTTTTAACTCCTGCTGCAACGTACGCCCAACATCCGGGCTACTATTTGGGGGTCTGTTGATAACACCAATTAGTGTCTTCTTCCCTTTACAATTCCTCAACTCAATCCACAGTGACTCTACCTCGTCAGTCCCTATGTCTTCCCTCACAAGGGACTGAATTCCATCCCTCACAAGCAGAGCTACCCCCCCTCCTCTGCCCACCTACCTGTCCTTTCTATAGGATGTTTAACCCTGAATATTAAGTTCCCAGGCCCGATCCTCCTGCAGCCTCGTCTCAGTAGTCCCCACAATGTCATATCTACCAACCTCTAACTGAGCCTCTAGCTCATCTACTTTACTGCTTATTCTTCACGCATTCATATACAATACTTTTAATTCCTTATGCATCTCACCTTTCACATCGATCCCTATTACACTTGGCCATATGCTCCTATCCCTTTGTGAGCTTCCTTTCCCGTTAATTCTCAGGTCATTAACCATCCCTTTACTCTCTTTCCCTTTAACTCCGTCCTCGACTATCCCATTTGACACGCCACCCCCCTTATTCAGTTTAAAACCACCTGTGTCGCAGTGGCAAACCTGCCTGCCAGAATGCTGGTCCCCCACCTGTTAAGATGCAATCCGTCCCTTTTGTACAGTTCCCCCTTACTCCAAAACAGATCCCAGTGCTGTATGAATCTGAATCCCTGCCCCCTGCACCAGTTCCTCAGAACTGGAAGCAAACCGGAGATAATAACCCTGGAGGTCCTGCTTTTCAGCATTTTTCCAAGCTCTCTAACGTCACGCTGCAGAATATACATCCCCTTCTTTCCGACATTGTTTGTGCCGACATGCACTACCACTTATGTCTTCCTTAGTGAAGACAGAACCAATTGGTCTGCCATGTCCTTGTTCCCAATGATCAATTCACCTGTTTCTGACTGCAAGGGACCTACATTTGTTTTAACTAATCTTTTTCTCTTCACATGTCTATAAAAACTTTTGCAGTCACTTTTTATGTTCCCTGCCAGTTTTCTTTCATAATCTATTTTCCCTTTCCTAATTAAGCCCTTTGTCCTCCTCTGCTGGACTCTGAATTTCTCCCAGTCCTCTGGTAGGCTGTTTTTTCTGGCTAATTTGTATGCTTCATCTTTTGTTTTAATACTATCCCTGATTTCCATTGTTATCCATGGATGCACTACCTTCCCTGATTTATTCTTTTGCCAAACTGGGATGAACAATTGTTGTAGTTCATCCATGCAGTCTTTAAATGCCTTCCATTGCATATCCACCATCAACCCTTTAAGAATCAATTGCCAGTCTATCTTGGCCAATTCACGTCTCATACCCTCAAAGTTACTTTTCTTTAAGTTCAGAACCCTTGTTTCTGAATTATCAATGTCACTCTCCATCCTAATGAAGAACTCAACCATATTATGGTCACTCTTGCCCAAGGGGCCACGCACAACAAGACTGCTAACTAACCCTTCCTCATTACTCAATACCCAGTCTAGAATAACCTGCTCTCTCGTTGGTTCCTCTACATGTTGGTTTAGAAAACTATCCCGCATACATTCCAAGAAATCCTCTTCCTCAGCACCCCTGCCAATTTGATTCACCCAATCTATATGTAGATTGAAGTCACTCATTATAACGGTTTTACCTTTGTTGCACACAATTCTAATTTCCTGTTTGATGCCATCCCCAACTCCACTACTACTGTTAGGTGGCCTGTACACAACTCCCACTTGCGTCCTGTTTGTACTGGTCCCACCTCCCCCAGAACTGGTTCCAATGCCCTAGAAATTTGAATCCCTCCCCCTTGCACCATTTTGCAAGCCATGTATTCATCTGCAATATCCTCCTATTTCTTCTCTGACTAGCACGTGGCACTGGTAGTAATCCAGAGATTATTACCTTTGAGGTCCTACTTTTAAGTTTATCTCCTAGCTCTCTAAATTCACCTTGTAGAACCTCATCCTGTTTTTTACCTATATCGTTGGTGCCAATGTGTACCACAACAACTGGCTGTTCACCCTCCCCCTCCAGAATGTTCTGCAGCCGCTCAGTGACATCCCTGACCCTTGCACCAGGGAGGCAACTTACCATCCTGTAGTCTCGTTTGCGGCCGCAGAAATGCCTATCTATTCCCCTTAAAATTGAATCCCCTATTACTATAGCCCTTCCACTCTTTTTCCTCCCCTCCTGTGCCGCAGAGCCACCCACAGTGCCATGAATTTGGCTGCTGCTGCCTTCCCCTGATGAGCCATCTCCCCCAACAGTATCCAAAATGGTATGTCTGTTTAGGAGGGAGTTGACCGCAGGGGACTCCTGCACTACCTGCCTACTGCTACACTGGCTAGTGGCCACCCGTTCCCTTTCTGTCCGCTTAACCTTTACCTGTGGTGTGGCCAACTCACTGTACATGCTATTCACGACTATCTCAGCATCGTGGATGCTCCAGTATGAATCCAACCGCAGCTCCAATTGTTCAATCGGTCTGCCAGGAGCTGCAGCTGGACACACTTCCTGCAATCATTGTCACCAGGAACACCATCATAGCCTTGATCTCCCACATGTTGTAGGATGAGCAAACCATGGGGCCGATCTCAACTGACATGGCTTACCCCCAAATTAAATCAACTCACACTATAAAAATCATAATCCTTTAAACTGTACCTTTACTAAAAAGCACTGTACCCTTAACTCACTCTACCCTTAACTCACTGAACCCTTAACTCACTGAACCCTTAACCAGAAAGCAGATGATCAACCATGATCACATTGAATGGCGGTGCTGGCTCGAAGGGCCGAATGGCCTACTCCTGCACCTATTGTCTATTGTCTAAGAGAAGTTTGCAGCCTCCACCTTATTCCCTTGCGCTCCCTATATACCACCTTCACATCCAGCACCTCATGTGCCTCACGGACCTCTTCCTGTACCTGCAGCACCACCCACACCCCCTGCTTATCTTGTAGTATCACCTGCTCACCAGACAGCAGCACCAACACAGTTCTTTGACGCGGAGATTTTAATATCTGGATCACAAAAACTTGGGGGTTATGTCCCCCACCTCTCAAAACATGGGGACGTTTCCCCTCTGCCCCCCCCCCCCCCGGGTTTTCTGCCCCTGGTCACTGGGGTAGGGAGTGCCTGGCACGAAAACGATAGGAAGGAGGGGGCCAACAGAGAGAGCAGAGAGGGAACTGGCAAAGAAATCAGAGGCAGAGAAAACGAACACCCTTCTCTCAAAATAATCCATTCTCACGTTCCTGATTAGCTAACTTGGTGGTGAACTGATGCAAATCTATCGAAGAACCTGTACTATCATTGCGAGTAGAAGGAAGGATATGTACCTTTTTGGTAGATACATGTCATCTCTTCAATCAATTTATAACCTTCCCAAGTCAAGTGAAGTTCAGAGTCTGTCCGGATTTCAGGGACAAGTTTGCCAGTATCCCATCTCTAAGCTAGTTGAAGTGGTGTATTAGAGCAAGGCAATAAAACATAGATTCATAATAACAACTGGATTGGATTGCAATTTAATGGCTAGAGATTTGCTCTGCGCATTTCATTTTTAAATTGAATACAGCGACAGTGGAATAATAGTAACCCAATTTTCTTGTTCTTGTTCTACATTTTATAAATCTTGAGAGTCTTCAAGGTACAACAGAAGTCTTTATTACATTAACTGAATGACAACTAAAATGGCTGCAACCACACGATCTGACTGCACACTCACACTGTGTATAGACAGAGATAACTATGTACAAAACATCTCCCTTTGTCCTGTGTAGTGCCACCTGCTGCACGGGAGGTGCAACGTGTCCACCCACCCCACACGGTCCACCAAACATCACAACCATGGGCTCCCGAAAGGCAATGGTATTCAACAGGGACACCCCAATGGTGGTCCTTAGACTTAGATGAAGAGCCTCCAATTCAAATTACATTGGACTATGGTAGAAGTGGCAAAAAAAAAAGAAAGAACTAGAAACCTTTTTCCAGACCTCATGAAGGAAAAAATTGGAATGTGAATATATTGGCATGGGTAACAGGACAAGAAGGAACTGCAGAGTACGTTGAAATACCGCTAGATTTATGGAAACGAGCTTCGGAGGTTGCTCCACAAATCACGAGGAAGGTAAATTTTCCAGCAAGTGAGAAAGACTTGCAAGCAAAGGTAAAGAAAGCAATTGATCTGGCAGATCCGAATATATATATATGAAGAACAGAGCTTGTCCAACCAATGTACTGTTGAGTTTTATCCGACTTCGAGGACAGTTGTTGCCCAGCTTTGCCAGTACCTGGGGAGTGAGACATTCTTGCCATAGAGGGAGTACAGAGAAGGTTCACCAGACTGATTCCTGGGATGTCAGGACTTTCCTATGAAGAAAGACTGGATAGATTCGGCTTGTACTCGCTAGAATTTAGAAGATTGTGGAGGGATCTTATAGAAACCTACAAAATTCTTAAGAGGTTGGACAGGCTAGATGCAGGAAGATTGTTCCCGATGTTGGGGAAGTCCAGAACAAGGGGTCAGAGTTTAAGGAAAATGGGGAAGTCTTTTAGGACCGAGATGACAAAAACATTTTTCACACAGAGAGTGGTGAATCTCTGGAATTTTCTGCCACAGAAAGTAGTTGAGGCTAGTTCATTGGCTATATTTAAGAGGGAGTTAGATGTGGCCCATGTGGCTAAAGGGATCAGGAGGTATGGAGAGAAGGTAGGTACGGGATACTGAGTTGGATGATCAGCCATGATCATATTGAATGGCTCGAAGGGCCAAATGGCCTACTCCTGCACCTAATTTCTATGTTTCTATGTATCTATGTGAGTATGAGGACCCTCAAGTGTGGGCAGAAGACCCAACTCAGATGGGATGTGTTCGCATTGATCCCATCCAGGTGGTTCTCCAGAAACACTGCCTTCAATACAGCTGTACCATTGAAACAACAGGCAATTCCTAGTATAGACAAGCTGATTCGGGATTGCTGGAACAAGACATCTTAGTGAAGTGCAAGTCGATTTGCAACACACCAATCCTTGCAGTGCCCGGAGATTTTAATATACGGATCACAAAACCTTGGCGGTTATGTCCCCCACCTCTCAAAACATAGGGGGGACGTTTCCCCTCTGCCCCCCCCCCCCCCCCCCCCCCCCGGTTTTTCCGCCCCTGGACACTGGGGTATCTCTGTGTGCTATCTGAGTGCTATCTCTGTGCAGACTAATGTTCAAAGAAAAGTAATCACAAAACGGTACATAACAGAAAACACCTGTGGAACATTTATTCAGGCTTTCTCCTCCACGCCCACTCTCCCTTGGGTCTCAGTAAATGAGCTTGTCGATAATTTCAATGTGAAAATTACAAATATTATTGATGCCATTGCACCCACTAAGGTGAAAGTGGTCCCTGGCAAAAAGAAGTCTCCATGGAGAAACGCCACGTTGGTAAAAATTGAAAATGGAGAGTGTCGGAAAGCTGAACGTAGGTGGCGGAAAACAAATCTCCAGGTTCACTATTACATTTATAAAGAAACACTTCGAATCTACAACTTGGAACTGAGAAATGCAAGGCTATCCTTCTTCTCTGACATCATTGCCAAAAACAATAATAATGCACGGGCCTTGTTTACTACTGTCGACAGGCTATCAAACCCTCCTGTGTCAGTAGCCCCTGAACTGCTTTCCACAAGGGCCTGTAATGAATTTGCCTCCTTCTTCACCAACAAAATTCAGAAAATTAGGCAAGCAGTCAGTGCCTCCACATCAGGTGCAGGACATGTGTTGTCCATGTGTCCACTTATAATCAATTCAAATACCATGACACAATTTTATGTTATTAACCATAAAACCTTGGAGGACATTATACAATATTTGAAATCCTCCTCCTGCTGCCTCGATATTCTACCAACAGGCCTTTTCAAAGGTGTATCAAACTGCATGACCTCAGACCTTCTACAGATTGTAAACACGTCCCTTCTCTCAGGTGTCTTCCCACAGGCCCTGAAAACTGCTGTTATCAAGCCTCTCTTAAAAAAGAAAAACTTAGACACTTCACTACTGAACAATTATAGACTAATATCAAACCTCCCATTTCTCAGTAAAATAATTGAAAAAGCTGTTTTTAAGCAGCTGAACAATTTCATGTTAATGAACAGCTGTTTTGATGTCTTCCAGTCAGGATTTAGACCACACCACAGGACTGAGACGGCTCTTGTTAAGGTCTTCAATGACATTCACTTAAACACAGACAATGGCAAAATTTCAGTCTTAGTATTACTAGATCTCAGTGCTGCATTTGACACAGTCGATCACAACATATTACTAGACCGTCTGGAAAACTGGGTGGGACTTTCGGGCACAGCATTAAAATGGTTTGAATCCTACTTGAAGGACAGGGACTACTTTGTGTCTATAGGTAATTACACATCTGAGCGTGCAAAAATTACATGTGGAGTTCCCCAGGGCTCCATTCTGGGGCCTCTTCTGTTTAACATCTACATGCTTCCACTGGCTCAGATCATGAAAAACATTAAAATATGTTACCATAGTTACGCAGACGACACACAAATCTACATAACAATATCACCAGGAGACTATAGTCCAATACAAGCACTGAGTAGATGCATTGAGCAAATCAACGATTGGATGAACCAGAATTTTCTCCAATTAAACAAAGAAAAAACTGAAATAATTGTTTTTGGAGCCAAGGAAGAACGATTAAAAGTTAGCACCCAGCTTCAAATGGTAATGCTAAAAACAACAAACCAAGCCAGAAACTTAGAAATAGTCATGGGCTCAGACCTGAACTTCAACAGCCACATAAAAACAGTCATAAAGTCAGCCTACTATCACCTAAAGAATATATCAAGGATTAAAGGACTTATGTCTCAGCAGGATTTGGAAAAACTTGTCCATGCATTTATCTTCAGCAGGCTCGACTACTGTAACAGTGTCTTTACAGGTCTCCATAAAAAGTCGATCAGACAGCTGCAGTTAATTCAGAACGCTGCTGCTCGAGTCCTCACTAAGACCAAAAAAGTAGATCACATTACTCCAGTTCTGAGGTCTTTACACTGGCTTCCTGTCTGTCAAATAATTGATTTCAAAATACTACTGTTGGTTTACAAAGCACTGAATGGTTTAGGGCCAAAATATATTTCTGATCTTCTGCTTAGCTACGAACCACCCAGACCTCTCAGATCGTCTGGGACAGGTCTGCTCTGTGTCCCCAGAGTCAGAATTAAACATGGAGAGGCAGCATTTAGTTTTTATGCACCACATATCTGGAACAAACTTTCAGAAAACTGCAGGTCTGCTGCAACTCTCAGCTCTTTTAAATCTAGACTGAAGACTTTTCTGTTTGCAGCTGCCTTTCAGTAAACAATACAATTTATTAATTACCTATATTGCACTGTAACTTCTATTCCTGGTTTTATTCAATTTTAAATATTTTATTTGATTGCTTTTAATTTAGTAATTATTTTATCTGAATAATCTAATAATCGTTTTACATCTAAATGTAATTTCATATGTGTTTCTTTCCAATGCTTATAATGTTTTATGTAAAGCACTTTGAATTACCTTGTTGTTGAAAGGTGCTATACAAATAAACTTGCCTTGCCTTGCCTTGCCTTGGGGTAGGGAGTGCCTGGCACGAAAACGATAGGAAGGAGGGGGCCAACAGAGAGAGCAAACTTAGTGGTGAACTGATGCAAATCTATCGAAGAACCTGTACTATCACTGCGAGTAGAAGGAAGGATATGTACCTTTTTGGTAGATACATGTCATCTCTTCAATCAATTTATAACCTTCCCAAGTCAAGTGAAGTTCAGAGTCTGTCCGGATTTCAGGGACAAGTTTGCCAGTATCCCATCTGAATACAGCGACATTGGAATAATAGTAACCCAATTTTCTTGTTCTTGTTCTACGTCTTATAAATCTTGAGAGTCTTCAAGCTACAACAGAAGTCTTTATTACATTTGTATATTTTGGGAAATAATAAAATGTCCTGACAGCTTAAACACCCACTCCTTTTCAATAGGATATTGTCAATTTGCTGAGGTTGATTATGTCCAATTAACAGCTAACAATTATGCCATTCCTTGGCTTGCATCTGAGTAAAATGTAATTCAAAACCCACGTATGGTTTGCGATTTTTTTAATGATAAATTTTGCTTCAGAGGCATTTTCTTTTTTATGTAAAAACCCACTTGAGACCATGGGCGATTTAAATATT
Source organism: Amblyraja radiata (assembly GCF_010909765.2). Classification (NCBI taxonomy): domain Eukaryota; kingdom Metazoa; phylum Chordata; class Chondrichthyes; order Rajiformes; family Rajidae; genus Amblyraja; species Amblyraja radiata. The sequence continues at coordinate 29,457,457 of NC_045987.1, forward strand.
TTACAGCCAGATTTATCACTTCTGAAACTTTTTAGATGCCAAAGGAATCACGAAAACACACAAATAATGCCTTACTGTTGATGAAATGCAGTGAGCAAACGGCCAATGTTCGCCAAGCACTTTGGCTGTTGTTGTCCCTTCAGCTCTTGCTTCTATCTACCATAATTTCTCCTCACTTTTGGAATTCTGAAGTAGGCTAAATGTTTCTCACACTTATACCGATTTCCATAATTATTTACAGCGCAAAAATTGACCATTTCGGCGGGTTTTAACGGGCCCGCTACTCTGGAAACAATGGTCAGTGCTTACCTGTAGTTCATCGCGTGTACTCCAGTTGGCGTAAAGTGGCAACAGTACGGGTCATGGGTCGTGACCCGACTGCCGTGCAACCTCCCTATAGAATTCAATATGAACGTCCCCCCAACAGCAGAATCAACACTTTCCACTGTGAGGGAAGGCACCAAAAAATCAAGTCTTCCTTCTCGTCCTAGTCCACCTGAGGGCGGGGCCTATTTGAGGCCTCCTCAGCCAGTTGCCGCAACGGTGGCCCAATGTTATAGGCCCTCCTACCGGGAAGATGGAACTCCGACGTCGGGTGAACACTCCGTCTCCCCCACTTCCTCCCACCCCTCTCTCCCTCTCCATCTCCCTCTCCCACTACCTCTACCCCCTCCCCGTCTCCCTCTCTCTCACCCCCTCTCAATGCCCGTTCCCTCCCTCAACCCTTCCCCGTACCTCTCCACCTCCCCCTCCCTCTTACTATTCCTCTCTCTCTCTCCCAATCTCTCTTGCTCCCCTCCTCCTCCCTCCCTCTCTCCTGCTCTCCCTCCCTGTTAGTCTCTCTCTCTCTCTCTCTCTCCCTCCTTCCCTCCCACCCTCTACCTCTCTCCCTCATTTCTCGCTCCTTCCCTCTCACCCTCTCTCGCTACCTCTCAATCTCTCCCTCTACCTCTCTACCTCTCAATCTCTCCCTGTCACTCACTCTCCCTCTCTCTTTCACCGTCTCCCTCTCTTCCTCTCTCCTCCCCTCTCCCTCTCACTCACTCTCCCTCTCTCACTTTCTCTCTCCATCTGCCTGTCACCCTCTCTCCCTCCCTCTATTTCCCTCTCCCCCTCTCTCTCCCTCCTTCTTCTCACCCTCCCTCCCTCCTTCTCGTTCTCCCCTTTCTGTCCCTCTCTCTCCCCCCCTCTCTCTCATTCTCTCTCTCTGTCACCCTCTCCCCATCTCCCTCTCCCTCTCTCTCTCTCTCTCTCTCGCTCTCGCTCTCTCTCTTCCCCCCCTCCCCCCCTCCCTCTCCCTCCCTCTCCCTCCCCACGGCAAGATGTCTCACTAACGTCTGTCATTTTCAGTCAGCAGGTTTACAAACGCCTTCGCGTTCACGCAGCTGTTTAACATTCTGTGCGCTCCTTGGAACGGACTAATACTGGACAGGCACAAATTGATGAGACGGGGTTTGAATGCAGCCTCAGGTAATACTGCCTGGTCATTCTTTCACCGTCGTCCCCCGTCTATCGCTCTTCCACACCTTGTCTTGTCACTCCCTAACGGACTGTCACTCACACCCTCTCTCTTTCACATTCCCTTTTCTCACACCCGCCCCTACCGGCTCCCACAGCCCCACGTTCACACTCTCTGTCATGTCCGCCTCCCACACCCTCCCATGTTCTCCCACCATTTAGTGTCCTGCACACGGTGGCGCAGTTGGTTTAGCCGTTACCTCACAGCATCAGATACTCGAGTTCGATCCTATCCTCGAGCGCTGTCATTGTGGAGTTTGACCACTCTTCGTGACGACGTGGGTTTGCTCCGGATGCTCAGGTTTTATCCAACATCACAAAGACGTGAGTGTTGGTTAAATTGCCTCTGTAAGTGGATTAGAAAGGTGGGTGACATGGAACTGGCGTGAACAGATGATCGGTTGTCTTCGTGGACTTGGTGGGCCAAACGCATCTAAACACTGCCCTAAACTCACTCATATTCTCACACTCATTATCTGGAATACGGGGAAGCTGAACTGAGTAGAGTGTTTCATTGTTATGTATACCGGGGAGGCGACATGGACATTCTTACTGATATTAACGCAAAAACACAGAAATAAATAGACAAAAGTAGGATCCCGAGGGACAAATTCTTGGCACAGAGAGTTTGGGTCTATGCAACAAGCTACATAGGAGGTGGTTGAGACGTACGTTAGATACGACCTTGGTAAGGCCATCAAAAAGGCCAAAAGGGACTTCTGCTCCAAACTGGAGGATGAGACAGATTTTCGGCAGCTGTGGCAATGCAATCACCTCCTACAAGGCGAAAGCAGGAGGCAGCTCGAATTCGGCGAAACATCACTCTCTGATGAGCTCAATGCGTTTTACGCACGCTTTGATAGGGAGAATACTGATGTGCCTTCCCGAGCCCCCATTCGCTGTGATGGTATTTCAGTCTGAGTCACAGAGGCCGACGTCAGGAAATCCCTCAGAAGAGTAGACCCCCGAAAAGTGCCTGGACCTGATGATATACCCGGTCGTGTTCTAAAAACCTGTGCGGGCCAACTGGCTGGAGTTTTTACGGACATTTTCAACCTCTCACTTCTGAGGTCTGAGGTCCCTACCTGCTTTAAAAGGGCATCAATTATACCAGTGCCCAAGAAGAGTAAGGTGTCGTGCCTCAATGACTATCGACCATTGGCACTAACGCCGGTAGTGATGAAATGCTTTGAGAGGTTGATCATGGAGCAAATCAACTCCTCGACAAAAACCTGGACCCACTGCAGTTCGCTTACCGCCACACCAGATCAATGGTGGATGCGATCTCGCTGGCCCTCCACTCCGCTCTGGACCACTTGGACAACAAAAACTCATATGTCAGGCTGTTATTCATCGATTACAGCTCGGCATTTAACACAATCATCCCCTCCAAGCTGGTTACCAAACTCGCACAACTGGGTCTCGGCGCATCCCTCTGCAATTGGATCCTCGACTTCCTCATTCACAGACCACAATCTGTTTGTATTGGTGGAAATGTGTCAGCCTCGATAACAATCAACACGGGAACACCTCAAGGCCGCGTGCTCAGCCCCCTGCTGTACTCACTCTATACTCATGACTGCGTAGCCGGTCACAGTATGAGCTCCATCATCAAGTTCGCTGACAACACCACTGTTGTGGGACGTATCACTGATGGGGATGAGTCAGAGTATAGAAGAGAGATTGAGTAACTGTCCATATGGTGCCAGCGCAATAATCTGGCCCTCAACACCAGCAAAACCAAGGAACTGATTGTGGACGTTGGAAGGAGTAGGATGGGGACCCACAGTCCCATTTATATCGATGGTTGAAAGGGGCAAGAGGTTCAAATTCTTGGGCGTGCACACCTCTGAAGATCTTTCCTGGTTCGAGAACACTAATGCAATTATCAAGAAAGCTCATCAATGCCTCTACTTCCTGAGAAGATTACGGAGAGTTGGTGCGTCAAGGAGGACTCTCAACCCTCCTGCTGTCTCCTCCCATCCCCCTTCGGGCTCCTCCTCTTTTTTCCTTTCTTCACCCCGCCCCCCCACACACGATCAGTCTGAAGAAAGGTTTCGGCCCGAAACGTTGCCTTTTTCCTTCGCTCCATAGATGCTGCTGCACCCGCTGAGTTGCTCCAGCTTTTTTGTGTACCTTCGATTTTCCAGCATCTGCAGTTCCTTCTTAAACTCTCTCTAACTTTGACAGGTGCACAGTAGAGAGCATGCTGACCGGTTGCATTGTGGCTTGGTTCGGCAACTTGAGTGTCCTGGAGAGGAAAAGTCTACAAAAAGTAGTAAACACTGCCCAGTCCATCATCGGCTCTGACCTTCCTTCCATCGAAGGTTTTTATCGCAGTCGCCGCCTCAAAAAGGCTAGCAGCATCATCAAAGACCCACACTATCCTGGCCACACACTCATCTCCCTGCTACCTTCAGGTAGAAGGTACAGGAGCCTGAAGACTGCAACAACCAGGTTCAGGAATAGCTACTTCCCCACAGCCATCAGGCTATTAAACCTGGCTCGGACAAAACTCTGATTATTAATAACCCATTATCTGTTATTTGCAGTTTATCAGTTTATTTATACATGTGTGTATATATTTATATTATGGTATATGGACACACTGATCTGTTTTGTAGTAAATGCCTACTATGTTCTGTGTACTGAAGCAAAGCAAAATTTTCATTGTCCTATCAGGGACACATGACAATAAACTCTCTTGAACTTGAACTTGAACATTTAAAGCACATTTGGACAGTTTACTTCCGGAGGAAATATTTAAAGGGATATGGGGCTAACACGGATAGATGGAACTATTGTTGTTGGGGCATCTCGGTCGGCACCGGCAAGATGGGCCGAAGGGACCGCTTCCATGATGAATTACTCCACGAAGGGAAACATTTGAAGGACGAGGGTGAGACAGTTGTAGAAACGAGGAACTGCAGTTGCTGTAATCCTGATTCAAGCATAAGAGGTGGAGGGACTTGGCGGGTCAGGAGGCATCTGTGCAATAGACAATAGACAATGGGTGCAGGAGCAGGACATTCGGCACTTCGAGCCAGCGCCGCCATTCACTATGATCATGGCTGATCATCCATAATCAGTACCCCACGTCCATGCCTTCTACCCATATCCCATGATAGCTTTAAGAGCTCTATCTAACTGCTGAGAATGGATAGGCGACATTTCAGTTTGGGACCCTTCTGCAGACAGAGGGAGAAAGGGAAGCGCACTGAGTTGAGTTGGCAAAGCACAGGGAGGAGAGGGAGGATATGAGGTTAATTAATTTAAATTGGAGATTACATGGTTCATACTGTTGGGCTGTAAGATACACGAGGAGATGATGTATTGTTCACTATGATCTGCCACACTCAGACATCAGGCCACAATTACCCTATTACAAAGTCCACAGTCGATTGTGTTTGAGTTACGGTTATGGTGAGGGTTGCGCAGGGTGGTTCAAGAGACTGCTCGTTGTGGGGAAGACGGTGCTCTTGAAACCGGATGGCCGAGCAAGTTTGCGGATGACACAAAGCTGGGTGGCAGTGTGAACTGTGAAGAGGATGTTAGGAGGTTGCAGGGTGACCTGGACAGGTTGAGTGAGTGGGCAGATGCATGGCAGATGCAGTATAATATAGATAAATGTGTGGTTATCCACTTTGGAGGCAAATACAAGGGGGCAGATTATTATCTCAATGGGGTTAGGTTAGGTAAGGGGGAGGTGCAGCGAGACCTGGGTGCCCTTGTACACCAGTCACTGAAAGTTGGCATGCAGATACAGCAGGCAGTGAAGAAAGCTAATGGAATGTTGGCCTTCAAAACAAGAGGATATCAGTATAGGAGTAAAGAGGTTCTTCTGCAGTTGTATAGGGCTCTGGTGAGACCACATCTGGAGTATTGTGTACAGTTTTGATCTCCTAATTTGAGGAAGGACATCCTTGTGATTGAGGCAGTGCAGCATAGGTTCGCGAGATTGATCCCTGGGATGGCGGGATTGTCACATGAGGAAAGATTGAAAAGACTAGGCTTGTATTCACTGGAGTTTAGAAGGATGAGGGGTTTTCTTATAGAAACATATACAATTATAAAAGGACTGGTCAAGAGAGAGTTAGATAGAGCTCTAGGGGCTGGTGGAATGAAGGCAGGCACGGGTTATTGATTGGGGACGATCAGCCATGATCACAATGAATGGCGGTGCTGGCTCGAAGGGCTAAATGGCTTCCTCCTTCACCAGTTGTCTGTGTTTATGCCTGGAGGTCGTAGTGAATTAGTGTCCAGTCCAGTGCTTAATTTTAAACTTTGTTTCTAATCCCCTCTCCCCTTCTCCACCCCCACCTCCACTCTCCACTCACACCTTCACTCTCCACTCCCGAATACTCCCCTCCCCCTCCCCCCTCCCCTCACTCTACCCCCACGATCACCATCCGCTCACGCTTCTTTCCTCTGTGCTCCACTCAGGCTCAGTATCGTCACAGAGACTGGCCGACATGCAGGCGACGGTCCTCTCTCTCGCCCTCACCGTCATCCTCTCGGCCTTGTTCTCTCTCACCGCCGCCATCCCGGTGCCGGAGGTTCAATACCTGACGTTCATTCTGTTCATGATCATGCGATCCTTCCTGTTCGGGGGGCTCACCGCGTTCATCGCCATTACGTAAGTTGTGTCCGCCCGGATTAGTATCAAGGGTTAAGAGTGTTTAATTCTCATGTGCATCCAAACAGGTAAAAAAAACTACTACCTTGCAACAGCCCAGATAGAGTGATAGAACGTAGAAACAGGCCCTTCGGGCCAACTCGCCCACAACGGCCAATATGCCCCAGCTACACTGGCCCTACCTGCCCACGTTTGATCCATATCCTTCTAATTTAAATATTTTTCTTTGAATTTTGAATTTCACAGTAATTTGCATACATACAATGATAACAGACAGTGATAGTCAGGACATAATTGTACAACAGTATGTAAAAGACCCTCAAAACCCTTACCCTTACCCACCCTCGATCCACCCGAATCAGGTCGGGACCAAACGGGGACAAACAACACTCACATACGTACACGTCCACACAAATACGATAAGATAAACAAAACGAAAAAAAACGGGGAAAAAAGAAGGAAAAAAAAAAAAAAAGTGTGGGGAGGGAGGGGGGGGGGGGGGGGGGGGGGGTTGGGGTTGAGGGGATAGCAGCTGCAATAAGACAGAGCAGTCATAGAGGGCACTCAGTCCTCTTCCGAGTCCGGAAACAAGTTGAGAGAGTTAACAAGTTCCAGGAAAGGGTTCCATGTATCTAGGAATGTCTTGGTAGAGCCTTTGAAAGAGAACCTAAGCTTTAAATTGTAGAGCACCTCCTTGATCCAGCGGGCGTGTGTCGGGGGACAGATGAGCCTCCAGTTAAGCAAGATCAGTCTCCGGGCTAACAAGGTTGTAAAAGCCAGGACCCGCTTCAACGCAGCAGAGAGGTTGGTGTTGGGGGGAATACCAAAAATAGCTGACAGTGGGTTTGGAGGAATAGTCTGGCCATAGGCTCTGCTTAGCACGTCGAATGCACTCCTCCAAAAGGTTGCTAGCTTAGGGCAAGACCAAAACATATGGCTATGGTTGGCAGGGGATTGATTGCTTCTGTTGCAGGTGTCTTTAACAGCGGGGTATGTTCTAGATAATCTTGCGTTTGTGTAGTGGACTTTGTGAAGGACTTTGCATTGGATTAGGGCACATATGGAGGAAGACTGGATCAAATCCGAGGCAGAGTCCCATTGCTGGTCTGTTAGTTTCGTATTCAGCTCGCCCTCCCATGCAGCTTTTAATGAGGTATGAGGTTTCAATATAACCGACCCTAACAAGTTGTACAACAAAGAGATGCATTTCTTCCGGTTGGGATCTAGAGCTAGGATGGAATCGGTCAGGGTTTCAGTGGGGCGATTTGGGAAATGGGGGAATGTCTTCTTCACAAAATCCCTAATCTGGAAAAAAACGAAAAAGGTGGGAGTTTGGGAGGCTATAGTTGGACGAAAGCTCCGCAAAAGACGAAAAAATGCCATCCTTGTATAGGTTTTTGATACTACTGACAGGTTTACTATGCCAGGTTTTGAATGCGGAGTCTGTACTTGAAGGTTTAAAGATGTGATTTTTAAGCAGTGGGGTCAAGATGGAAGGGCCTTGCAAACCAAAGTTTTTCCTAAGTTGACTCCATATCTTGAGCGAGAGGGACGCAATTGGGCCTGCACCCACAGATGTTATAGAAAGGGGGAGTTGAGAGCATAGAACAGACCGCAACGGGAGACGTGAACTCGCCTTTTCCATGTGTACCCAGGTCGTTAGGTGGTCGCAATCATCATCCATCCAGTACAGGATTTTTTGCAAGTTAGCTGCTTAAAGTAAGGAAGTGCCAAACCGCCGTCACTCTTAGGAGACTGCAGTATCGCCTTTTGGATTCTAGCCGGTTTGCTACCCCATAAAAAATTAGATATTCTCCTTTCTAATTTATCAAAAAAAGATTTAGTGATAAGTATAGGGACGTGCTGGAAAAGATACAGGAATTTGGGTAGGACGACCATCTTGACCAGATTTATCCGGGCCGCGAGGGATAACGGTAAAACTGACCAGCGGTCAAAGTCTCTTTCAGCTTTCTCAACCAGAGGCAGGAAGTTTGTGCGAAACATATCAGATATAGGTGTTGTGATAAAAACGCCGAGGTAGCGAAATCCGTCCTCCGCCCATTTAAATGAGGTTAAAGAACGAGGGAGCTGCTTAGCAGATGAGTTAATCGGTAATAGTTCACTTTTTTGGTAGTTAAGTTTATAACCAGAGTACGCACCGAACCGTTCTAAAATATTCGTAATTACAGGGAGAGAGCTGACTGGGTTCGAGATGTACAGGAGCAGGTCATCCGCATACAATGAGACTTTATGAATTGTGTCAAACCGTGTGATATCTTTAAAGCCCTTCTCTGAACGTAACCAGACCGCCAAGGGCTCTATCGCAACAGCAAACAGGAGTGGTGATAACGGGCAACTCTGCCTGGTACCTCTCCGAAGGGGGAAGTGGGGCTACAGTGTGTCGTTTGTTTGTACTGAGGCCACCGGGGACGAGTATAATAAACTGACCCAATGAATGAAACTATTGCCGAGGCCAAACCTGTCCATCGCCTCGTATAGGGACTTCCATTCGACCCTGTCGAAATCTTTTTCGGCATCGAGGGAGACCACTATCTCTGGGGTCTCACTACTTGGTGAGTGGATGATGTTAAGGAGACGCCTAGTATTGTGGGAAGACTGTCGGCCTGGCATAAACCCTGTTTGATCTACCGAGATAATAGAGGGCATCACTTGTTGAAGACGGAGCGCAAGGACTTTAGAGAGGATTTTGAGGTCCACATTCAGGAGTGAAATTGGCCTATAGCTACTACAAAGCAGGGGATCTTTCTCCTTTTTAAGAATTAGGGAGTTGTAGCCCACGACAAGGTGGGCGGTAGGCGACGATGTAGAAACGCCTCATTGTACATATCTCTCAGGACTGGTGCGAGGGGAGCGGGGAAAGCGTTGTAATATTCTACAGTGAAGCCGTCAGGGCCGGGTGACTTTCCGCTTTGCAGCGATGAGATGGCTGCTTGGATTTCAGTGACAGTTATGGGACCACCCAAGTATCTCGTGGCTTCATCGTCAATTCGGGGAAACGTCATACTACGGAGCATGTCATCTGCAGTGGGAGGACAATCGGAAGCGTATAGTTCAGCGTAGAATTTAGCAAATGCTTCATTAATTCTAAGAGGATCAGTATGAATCTCCCCTAAGCTGGATCTAATGGCTGGAATTAGCCGTGAAGTCGCCTCGGTTCTGGCCTGATGGGCCAAAAGCTTCCCAGCTTTATCCCCAGACTCAAAAAAGCGTTGCCTAGGTTTAAGCAGTCGTAGCTTGGCTTTATTAGTAGACATGAGGTCAAAGTCTGTTTGTAACCTAAGGCGTTCTTTATAAAAAATTAGTTGTTTGGCAAAAGCATGCAAAGTCCTACCTGATTTAGTTAAAGTAGAGGCTTTGTTCGAAGATCTGTCCAGTATAGGGTCTTGGAGCAGATTAAAATCTCCACCCACAATGATGTGGTGATTTTCAATGTTTGGGGGAGATGTAAAAAATTTGGTTACAAATGAGCTGTCATCCCAGTTGGGACCGTAAATACTGGCCAATATGACATGTGTGTCTTGCAGTTTGCCAGAAACCATGACAAAGCTGCCAGCAGGGTCTTCCACAGTTTTCTGTGGTTCGAACATAACGTTTTTACAAATCAGGATAGCAGTACCCCTAGCCCTATAATTAAATTTTGAATGAAATAAGTGGCTAATCCAGCCTCTCTTGACAACCCAAATTTCCACCAGCCTGGCTGTGTGGCAATAAATTATATCTAATCTATCTAATCTAATCTTAAACCGTGTTACCTCTCTGTTGCGAAGGTGGGTCTCTTGAATAAAAAATATATCGCCCTTAAGGTGTTGCAAGTGGGCCAAGATCCTGTCGGTCTTGGTAGGACTTCCCACCCCCCTCACGTTCCACGAGACAAATCTAAGAGTGTCGTTTGTGTTGGCCATATTTAGCTATATCCAAATGAGTGGGCAGAGCGCTGTAGTACTGCAAGTTGAGATGGAAGAGCGCATCGAAACCAGCTGCAGAGAGTGGGGGTGTGGGTGGTAAATGGAAAAAAAATAAAAAATAGTAGGCGACGGTCCTCTCTCTCGCCCGCACCGTCATCCTCTCGGCCTTGTACTCTCTCACCGCCGCCATCCCGGTGCCGGAGGTTCAATACCTGACGTTCGTTCTGTTCATGATCATGCGATCCTTCCTGTTCGGGGGCCTCACCGCGTTCATCGCCATTACGTAAGTTGTGTCCGCCCGGATTAGTATCAAGGGTTAAGAGTGTTTAATTCTCATGTGCATCCAAACAGGTAAAAAAAAACATTCTACCTTGCAACAGCCCAGATAGAGTGATAGAACGTAGAAACAGGCCCTTCGGCCCAACTCGCCCACAACGGCCAATATGCCCCAGCTACACTGGTCCTACCTGCCCGCGTTTGATCCATATCCTTCTAAACCTGGTCAATCCATCTACCTGTCTAACTATTTCTTAAACGTTGGTATAGTCCCAGCCTCAACTACCTCCTCTGGCAGCTTGTTCCATACACTTAAAGGTTCCCATCAGATAATTAATAAATCTTTCTCATTCACCATAAACCGATGTTGGTTGGCCGATGTGGGCAAGTTGGGACGAAGGGCTTGTTTTCACACTGTTTCATTCACCGACTCCATGTCCTCTGGTCCTGGATTCACCTACTCTGGGCAAGAGACTCTGTGCATATACCAGATCTCTTCCTCTCATGATTTTATACACCTCCATAAGGTCACCCCTCATCCTCCTGCGCTCCAAGGAAGAGAGTCCCCGCCGACTCAACCTCTCGATATGCTCAAACCATCTTGTCCTGGCAACATCCCTGTAAATCGTCTCTGTATCCTTTCGAGCTCGACAACGTATTTCCTATAGCATGGCGCCCAGAACGGATCAAGGTACTCTAAATGCGGCCTCACCACCATTTTATACAACTGCAACATGACTTCCCAAAGTTTATACTCAGTGCTCTGACTGATGGAGGACAATGTGCCAAAAGCCTTTATGATCACTTTATCTACCTGCGATTCCATCTTCAAGGAACCATGCATCTGCACTCCTAGATCCCTCTACTCTCCGACACTCCCCAAAACACGACCATTCACTGTGTAGGTCCTGCCCATGTTAGACTTCCATAAATGCAACACGTCACATTTCTCTGTATTAAATTCCATCAACCGTTCTTCAGCCCACTTGGCCAATCGATCTATATTCTGCTGCTATGTTTCAGATCTCTTCACTATCTGCAAAACCACCCGATTTTGTATCATCAGCAAACTTGCTAATATTTCCATATATTTTCTCATCCAAATCATTGATGTAGATGACAAGCTGTAACGGGCCCATCACCGAACCCTGAAGCACTCCACCAGTCACAGTCCTCCAGTCAGAGAAGCAACCTTCCACCATCAATCTCTGCTTCCTTCCATGAAGCAACATTTCAATCCATTCAGCTATCTCTCATTGGATCCTATCCAAATCTAAACTAAACTAAACGAAACAGAATTAAACAAAACTGAACATAATAATACAAACACAATTTTAGTAAATAGAAAAAACAACATTCAGGCCAATCATGACGAAAGCCTGACATCCCCATTGCAAAACAAGACAGTTCGTTTGTCCAAGTTTAGTTGGTATTCGTAGTTTTCAATAGGATGATAATTAAGATAAATTCACTAAATTAATAACTACAATACAAATGCAGAACATTCATAGTCCTTGGTGCATCCAAAGGCACGCCAAAGATGTTCACATTTGAGGCTGGTGTTCGTGAACCTGGAGCTCATAGTTTATCAGACACCTGTACATTCTCCCTGATTGCAGGAGTGACGTGTGTTTGATCCCTTGATGATGCTGGCTGCACTTTTGAGGGAGCGCCACTCTCTGCGCGGCAGGTGTCTGGAACGCGCTACCGGTGGCATGGTGGCGCAACGATAGAGTTGCTGCATTACAGCGCCAGAGACCCGGGTTCAATCCCGACTACGGGATTGACTACGGGACCAGAGGGTGTGGAGAGGGCGCAGAACGTGCTCCTCTAGGGTTGCTTCTTGGATCCGATACCCATAGCTACAATGAGGATTTGGAAATACATGGACTGTTCTCTGGAATGCCGGAGATTGAGTGGAGATCTGATAGAAGTGTATGAAGTTATGAGCGGCATGGGTGGGGTAGAGTCAGAACCTTTTCCCAAGGCGGAAATGTCAAAGATATGGAAGTATCGCTGTAAGTGAGAGGGAGACAGTTTAAAGGAGATGTGCGGGTCAAGACATTTTTTTACACAAATGGTGCTGCGATCACGGAATCGGCCGCTGCTGTGGTAACAGCTGCAGTTACGATGGTGGCGTTTAAGAGGCTTTTAGATAAGGCACATGCATCTACAGGAAATTGAGAGGTATGGATTACTTGAAGGCACATGAGAGCAGTTTATAACATCTACAGTAATATCTATAACATAGAATAGTCATTCAGCCCACAATTTCTGTGCTGCACATAAAGCCAAGTCCAACATATCCATGTGCACGATCCATGAGCAGCCATTGCTTTCATATCCACGTGCCTATTCAAAATCCTGGGACATGTCACGATTGTATATGTCTCCACCACTCCCGGCAGCTCCTTCCAGGCACTTTGCACATTCTGTATAAAATACCAGCCTACAGATATACAGATATATAACCTGCCCCACGCGGCCCCTGTTTTGCCAATTTTACCTTAAAGCTGTCCTCTAGTATTTGATATTTCCATCCCGGGAAAATGGTTCTGCTTGTCTAGCTTGTCTATATCTCTGATAATTGTATACATTTCCATCAGGTTTTCTCTAAACGTCGGGCATTCCAGACAAAACAGTACTAGTTTGTCCAAACTCTCCTTGTACCTAATACTCCCCCCCCCCCCCCCTTTCTCTGTGTCCTTCCCAAAGCCTCTACACCCTTCTTTTCATGAGGTAAACTGAACTGTACACAATACTTTAAATGCATTTTATAAATAGTTATCATGGCATTATGTTCGGCACAAACTTTGTGGGTGGAAGTGCCTGTTCCGGGGCTGTACTTTCCTATGTTGCGTGTTCTGTGATCACATGGGGTGACACACATGTCACGTTGGCCAGAAACAACCACATGGTTAGTGCGATTGGACTGTTATGGTGATATCCATTGCGCACAATCACGCGGACACCTTCTTTTCCTCTCGCTAGGTTCCCTCCATGCCACTTTGGGAAACTCTACGGGACAACACGGGCGGTGGCGGCCATCGTTTCCCTGCTGCAATATCCTCTCTTCATCATCGTTAATGGTCCCTTGCAGGGCGATCCATTGTACGTAAGTACCGGAGGCCCGTGAGCTTGGAATTGGACCCTGACTGATGCGAGGGGTGGTGCAATTTTGGATATTAAAGCAGGACGGGGCTGACACTGTAAATGGTAGAACCCTGGAGAGAGTTGCAGAACAAGAAAGTCTGGCGTGTTACCTGAAAGTGGCGAGTCAGTTTCAAATTGTATTTTTGGTTTAGATTTATTATTATCCATTCTAACTTGGTCCAGTGAAAAATGTTGTTTTGCATGCAATCCAAAAAGAACAGGCAGACACAAATACAATCACGCCAACTCAAATACGGCAGATTGCAGATAATCCTTTAAACCAGTTCGGTATTCCGAGAAGAAACGCCAACTGCTGCTCAACTCTGCCTGTCCCTCTGGGTTAATCAACAGCCCTGGACTGACGGGATACCGGCCTGGAGCAGTGAAGCTAGCATTTTCTCACCGCGCAGGCTGCAAGCCTGGGTCGCCACCACAACGGCCGGCGCCCCGCCAGTCCATGGCCGCCGGTCAACCCGGCAGGACAGGCAGAGCCGAACCAGAGCCAGGCCAAGGCCACCCCGGACAGGGACGGGACACCCGAAAGGGGACGGGGATGTCCCAGCAGCAACTCAATGGTGCCTGCAGCGCCAGAGGCACGGACCCGATCCCGACCATGGACGAAATGCAAGTTTACACCCATACAGCAGCACAGCCACTAAGAATGTTTATCGCGAGTGACCCATGACCTGGGCATGTGCAGTCGGAATACCGAACTCGCTTAATGTAGCCCAGCAGTTCCATCGACGATGTCCACAAAGAGCTAGAGGTGACCCGGACAGTACAATAGATGATGACAGACTGTTCCAAATCCTGATAACAGAGGTGATTTCTTAGTCTACTGGTGTGCACTTTCAAAAGTCTGTACTTTCTGTCGAACAGCAGCCGGGAGAAGAAGGAAGCAGTTGATTATGTTGGCTGAACGTGGCGAGTAAGATAAACATTGTGGTTAAGAAGGCGTTTACTATTCTTTCCTTTATTGGGAAGAGTAGTGATTACACGAGTTGGGACATGTTGATGCAGCAGAGCACCACTGCGCAAAGTTTAGTTCGCCCAGTGACATGAAGGTTGCCATTAAGCCGCAAGCAGTTCAGAAAAGATTCGCCATGATACGTACTTCCTGGTTTTGCGGGCTTGAGTTGTAGGGAGAGATTAGATAGGCTGCGATTGTTTTTCTCATTTTCTTTGGGGCGCAGGATACAGTGAGCTGAAAATATCGAGGTGTACATGAACACAAGGGGCGTTGAAAATGCGACCGTCATGGACCTTTCTTCCAGGATTGAGGGCATAGCCTTAAAATAAGAGAGGTGGGGGGGGGGGGGGGGGGGGGGGGGGGGGGGGGGTTGAGATGGTCTTCATACGTGGCACCTTTTCACACTTGGTGGGTAATCCATATCTGGAATGAGCTGTTAGAGAAAGCTATAGAAGCGGATGCAATTACTTTCGAAACACATTTGCTCAGATATATGGATAACAAGGTTTGATGAACGGAAATTTGGATAGGATAGTTTTAAGTCAATATGGGCCAAATGTAGATAAATGTAACAAGCGCAGAATGCCAATTTTGTCGACAAGGTGTTCCTGCTCTGTACAGCTCCATGACGCCCCTGTGACCTAGTCAACTAACAATGGTACAAAGCGATGGATGGAAAAACAATACTCAAAACCTTAAACTATAGCCAATTGCGAGGCACCGCATTTTACCGACGGCGTGAAGGCTTTGGAAAAGGTGGCTAAGAAATGACTGGACGTGTCTGTGGACATACCCGATTATCTAACGTCGTTCTCCTGAGAGTGGGGATGGATCAATGGCTAGACAAATGTAGACCAAACCATAGGAATGTTTACCCCAACTATATTGGGAGGCACGGATTTCTGTGCCGATGTCGGTGGATGGAGGGATCAGAAAGGTCGAAGGCGAGAGACAGAGGAAGCACGGCTTGTGGGCTTTAGTTACATGGAACTATGGCAAAGGCTGGGACTTTTGTCTTTGGAGTATAGGAGACGATAGAGGACCAAGATTCAAAGGTGTGCAAGATCATGAGAGACACAGATAAAGTGAACGATCACAATCTGTTTTCCCTAGGGTAAGGAGCATAGGTTTATAGTGAGAGGGGCAGATTGAATGGGGGCTTCACTCAGGCGATATTTACACTTGGTGTTGTCCGTATCTGGAATGAGCTGCTAACAGAATTTATAGGAGCCGACACAATTAGGACTTTGGACAGGTGTACGGAGGGGAAAGGTTGAGGAAGATGTGGGCTAATTGCAAGCAAATGGGTCTAGCTCATGATGATAATAATGTGGACCGAAGAGCCTATTGGGTGACGATGGCACTAACCTGAGAGACATGGGGAAATGTTCACCAGGGGAAGGAGTGGTGCTCATTTGGAGGCATCCACCTGATGGAGTTATAGGGACAGATTGTACAGGACTTTCAGAAATAAAGCAGGCAAATCCCTGGACGTGATAGCTATGTTCAACCATGCAAACTATGTTTGGTGTTAACAGTTTGCGCAAAGCATTTGCAGCATAAAGCGGAGGATACAATGTTAAGGTGAGAGGGGCAAAGTTTAAAGGAGATGTGCGGGGTAGGTTTCATTTTGTGCACAGAGAGTGGAGATACATGTGAAGATACAGTGAATGGACGGAAATGGATCATGTGCTGGCAGAGGAGATCAATTTAGCTTCTCATCACAACCAGTAAATGGACGGTGCTGAGAGGTGTCAGCGGTGTAACCCGATGTGGGCTCTAGGCTGTGCTCTGCCCTTAGACTGACCGTCTCTCTCTTCATTAACTCCATTCTGACTTAGATGAACATCGCATTTATCGTTCTGGTATCCCTGGCCTTTGTCCACCCAATCAACGTCTACATCTACTGCCAGCGGGCCAAGCAGCAGAGGGGAGTGTCAAACCGGGTATAGGGCGAGAGAGAAAGTGAGATATCGAGGAAGATGGGAAAGACTGGGTCGGAAGTTGCGGGAGCGATTCAGTGGGAATATTTTGCAACCAAAAGACCCTGGAATCTTAAAGAAACACAAAATGCGAAACAACTCAGCGGGTCAGGCGGCATCGGTGGAGGGAATGGATTGGCGAATTTTCGGGGACCAGAAATGCTGCAAGAAAACGCTTGCGAACTATAGATCTATCATCTCTGGTGGGTACATTATTGGAGAGGAATCTGTGCGGAAAGCTATACCGTGCATTCAGAAAGTTTTCAGACCCCTTCACTTTTTCCACATTTTGTTACTTTACAGCCTTATTTGTAAATTGATTAAATTCATTTTTAAAAAATCATTAATCTACACACAATACCCCATAATGAAGAAGCGAAAACAGGTGTTTGGAAATTTTGTACGAAGTAATTAAAAATAAATAACTGATATATCGTATTTACATAAGTATTAAGACCCTTTACTCAGTACTTTGTTGAGGCACCTTTGGCAGCGATTACAGCCTCAAGTCTTCTTGGGTATGACGCTACAAGCTTGGCACACCTGTATTTGGGTAATTTCTCCCATTCTTCTCTGCAGATCCTCTCAAGCTCTGTCAGGTTGGATGGGGAGCATCGATGCACAGCTATTTTCAGGTCCAGAGATGTTCGACCGGGTTCAAGTCCGGGCTCTGGCTGATCACCCTCCAATAACTCACCCTCATCTCTAGGGGGGAAGGCGATAATTTCTAAAAGGCTGTCTTCTCTGTCTGGGTGGCCGTCTTATTCGCCTAGGTTTGGGTGGTTCGTAAACTGGTTCTGGCAGTTGTTCTTTCTCTCGGGACGGGAATACAGGTGGTAATTTCTTAGTCTTACTCCTTGTACCGAGCGTCTGTTGGTGCCGGGGCTGTTGGGGTCAAGGGACTCTGTGCTGGTGCTGCTGTAGGAGAAGCAGGTGATGCTACAAGATCACTATCCGCATGGGGTGTGGGTGGTGCTGCAGGCACAGGAAGTCTGTGAGGCACATAAGGTGCAGCAGGTGGGGGTGATACATAGGGTGCACAAGAGGCATAATGTGGGGGCTGCAACCCTCTGTTAATATGGATACTCCTCCAATCGTCTCTCCCATCCAAACCAAAGCCAACCAACGAGTCTCTGAACTATAATTCCACAAGTCCCACCTTTCCATCAGGAGTCCACTAGTCTCTCGTTCCTTATATTCTCTATAGGCACATCCACATTCCTTTTTGAAATGTATCTAAGGGTTTATTTATTTTAAACTAAATAGTGGGGTGGAGGGATTGACAAATTGGTAGTATACAGATGGAGTTAAAGGGGAAGTGAGTACAGGAAAAGTTCATTGTGAGCGGTGTGAGAGGGGAGGTGAATACCGGTCAAAGTGTTGTATATGAATGCGCGAAGTATAAGAAATAAAGTGGACGAGGTTGAGGCTCAGTTAGAAATTGCCAAGTATGATGTTGTCGGAATTACAGAGACATGGCTGCAAGAGGGCCAGGGCTGGGAACTGAATATTCATAGGTATACCTCCTATCGAAAAGACAGACAGGTGGGCAGAGAGGGTGGGGGTAGCTCTGTTGGTGAGGAATGAAATTCAGTCCCTTGCAAGGGGTGACATTGAAACAGGAGATGTGGAGTCAGTATGGATAGAACTAAGGAATTGTAAGGGTAAAAAGACTCTAATCGGACTTATCTACAGCTCCCAAACAGTAGCCTGGATATAGGGTGCAAGTTGAATCAAGAGTTAAAATTGGCATGTAGTAAAGGTAATGCTACGGTTGTTGTGGGAGATGTGGGAAAATCACATTGGTACTGGACCCCAAGAAAGGGAGTTTGTGGAGTGCCTCCGTGATGGATTCATAGAGCAGCTTGTATTGGAGCCTATCAGGGAGAAGGCAATTCTTGATTTAGTGTTGTGTAATGAACCAGATTTGATAAGGGAACTGGAGGTTAAGGAGTCATTAGGAGAGAGTGACCATAACATACAAATTGAGAGGGAGAAGGATAAATCGGAGGTGTCAGTATTACAGTTGTACAAAGGGGACTATGGAGCCATGAGGGAGGAGCTGGCCAAAGTTGACTGGAAAGATACCCTAGCAGGGATGACAGTGGAACAACAATGGCAGGTATTTCTGGGAATAATACAGAAGGTGCAGAATCAGTTCATTCCAAAGAAGAAGAAAGATTCCAAGGGGAGTAAGGGGCGACCGTGGCTGACAAGTGAAGTCAGGGACAGTATAAAAATAAAATAGAAGAAGTACAATGTAACAAAGCGTAGTGTGAAGTGAGAGGATTGGGTAATGTTTAAACAGGGTTACTTGGACATGTTGGGTGAGTGGGCAGATGCATGGCAGATGCAGTTTAATGTCGATAAATGTGAAGTTATCCACTTTGGTAGCAAAAACAGGAAGGCAGATTATTATTTAAATAGTGTCAAGTTGGGAAAAGGGTAAGTACAATGGGATCTGGGGGGTCCTTGTTCATCAGTCAATGAAAGTAAGCTTGCTGGTATGGCAGGCAGTGAAAAAGGCGAATGGCATGTTGGCCTTCATAACAAGAGGAGTTGAGTATAGGAGCAAAGAGGTCCTTCTGCAGTTGTACAGGGCCCTAGTGAGACCACACCTGGAGTATTGTGTGCAATTTTGTTCCCCTAATTTGAGGAAAGACATTCTTGTTATTGAGGGAGTGCAGCGTAGGTTTACAAGGTTAATTCCCGGGATGGCGGGTCTGTCATATGCTGAGAGAATGGAGCGGCTGGGCTTGTATACCAAGGAATTTAGGATGAGAGGAGATCTTATTGAAACATATAATATTATTAAGGGTTTGGACACGCTGGAGACAGGTAACATGTTCCCGATGTTGGGGTAGTCCAGACCAGGGGCCACAGTTTAAGAATAAGGAGTAAGCCATTTAGAACGGAGACGAGAAAACACTTTTTCACATAGAGTGGTGAGTCTGTGGAATTCTCTGTCTCAGAGGGCGGTGGAGGCAGGTTCTCTGGATGCTTTCAAGAGAGAGCTAGATAGGGCTCTTAAAAATAGCTGAGTCAGGGAATATGGGGAGAAGGCAGGAATGGGGTACTGATTGGGGATAATCAGCCATGATCACATTGAATGGCTGTGCTGGCTCGAAGGGCCGAATGGCCTAGTCCTGCACCTATTGTCTATTGTCTATTGTCTATTATTTCCTTCATCATCTTGATATATCTCACGTCCTCCAGGGTTCCAACCCCTCCCACGGGCCACAACTCACTACCTCACTTTTTGTTCAATGTTCCTGAAAAATGTTTTAAACATTCCGCCTCCTTGGGGAACTTACTGCAAAGAACCTGAAGTGGGCTCTCTGGGTCTGTCACCGTATTGATTTGGTTTCCCATTATGAAATTACAATAGAGACAATAGATCAGGCTATTCACACTGCAATGGCAAAATTCCTAGCACTTAACAGGTCTACTCACAAAACAATAGGAAATGTTTTCTAACACACTGAAAAGTTTCTCGCAGAACATAGGCGAAAATTCCTAACATATAGCAAGTCTCACACACAAAACTATCTCCTTTCAAATGGGTACCCAAGAGCCTTCCACACAAATCTCACACACAGAAATCACAGAGATCACACAAGATTTTAAAGTGTTAAATTAAAACGGTAAACACGCTTCGACTCAAGGTGGGGACCACCGTCTCAAAGGAACAAGCAAACACAATGCAGCAGCAAACCACCTGCACTTGGATTCAAACAAAAGCAAATATAGTTGTAGCACGCAAGCAAAATTACTCTCAAACAAGAAAAAATATAGTTAAGAACTATGATACACAACCACACTGCAATATGAAATATAAGCATTCAATTACAATACAATTCTAAGGTAAATCACACTATTTTATACCACATTAGATCACATAATAAACAGTCACGATTCAAGTTACAATTACAACAGCAGGGTAAATTACACAATTCTAAGCATCGCCATATTACAATTCCGGAGTTATTAGCTATTTTACAAGATCAGAAACTAACAACCAGAAGCATTCAATATGAACACCCCAAATTTTGCAGAATTTAAATCGAAGAAATTATATCACTGTCCAAGACTTAGAGCAGATGCGTCTTATCAGCTCAGTGTTAATTTTTAAAGTATTTCAGCCAATTTACTTTAACACTGAGTTCCCAGTACAGTTTGGGACTTGAACTTAAACTGGTGTGGCTTCAAACCCCCAAGGCCTCAAACCTGCTAAATACTGGCCTTCAGCACCTACCACTTCGTGCTGGCTCCCGATGCTGATCTTTAACGTGTCATCTATACAAATGCACTCTCAGCACCGATTCAGTATTTACCCTCTTAGTACTGACCGACTCAGTCATGTCTTTGAAGATATCTCGCTAATTGTCTTTCTTTTAAAGTCTTTTTATTAGCTTTTTTCCAAAAACAAAAACAATACAAAAAAAAGAATAATGATAAACATAACAATGGTATTGATACATAGGGATCAGGGTTACATTAATAACAGGTATAACCTAAATATGAGTCCAGTGTCAAAATACACGTTGAATATAGACCTCCCAGTCTCTATGTAAATATAGTTAAATGTTTAAAAGAAAACTTATTTATAAAAAAAACAAAAAGATAAAAAGAAAAAAAAGAGAGAAAAAAGGGAAAAACAAAACCCCCCTAAACTAGAGAAAAAAAAAGCAAAACAGAATCTGGGCTGCAAAGAATTTCAACAATTTAAGTTCCTGTTTGTCATCAAGTCCGTTCCACCGTATAAAGGTAAAATAATTTTTATAATGGTTGGAGAGGAAACAATTTATGTTGTGTGAAAATGTTGAGGAGCTTAATCACTTCTATGGCCGCTTCGACAGGGACAATCTGGAGACAGCCATCAAGGCTGTGCTACCTGCCGATCACCAACCCCTCACACTCAACCCCTACGATGTATACGTGGCACTGAGTAGGACTAATGCACGTAGGCTGCTGGCCCTGACGGCATCCCCGGGCGCGTGCTCAGGGCCTGTGCTGCGCAGCTGACAGACGTCTGGACTGACATCTTCAACCTGTCACTTGCCCAAGCAGTTGTCCCCACGTGCCTTAAAACCACCTCCATCGTGCCAGTGCCAAAACACTCCACTGCGGCAAGCCTCAACGACTTCCGCCCAGTTGCACTTACCCCCAGCATCACCAAGTGCTTCGAGAGGCTGGTCCTGGCACACCTCAAAAGCTGCCTACCCCCCACACTGGATCCCTATCAGTTTGCCTACCGCAAGAACAGGAGTACGGAGGATGCCATCTCAACGGCACTTCACTCCGCCCTCTCCCACCTCGACAACAGAGACACTTACGTAAGAATGCTGTTCATCGATTACAGCTCAGCATTCAACACCATTATACCATCAAAACTGATCACCAAACTCGGTAACCTGGGCATCGACCCCTCCCTCTGCAACTGGATACTGGACTTTCTGACCAACAGACCCCAGTCTGTTAGGTTAGACAAGCACACCTCTTCAACCCTCACCCTGCGTTCCACAGGGCTGTGTGCTGAGCCCCCTCCTCTACTCCCTCTTCACCTATGACTGCACACCTGTACATGGTACTAACACCATCATCAAGTATGCAGATGATACAATGGTGATTGGCCTCATCAGCAACAACGATGTCGGCCTACAGGGAGGAGGTCCAGCACTTAGCAGCATGGTTTTTTTTGGTTTTTTTTAAATTATTTTTATTAGAAGTACGGTAAATTACAATAATTACAATAATACGTATTCCACTATGTATTATGGGGTTTTCTTTATAGGTTTTTTTGTGCAGTTTTGTAGGGGCAAATGTGATCGGTCCAATTTCAAAAGGTAGACAGTCTTCCTTTTCCATCATTAGCCAATCTGGTTGTTGGTCCATTTCTTCCAGCCAAAAATTCATGTTTTTAATAGGGACTGCCCAAAAATAAAATAAGAAATTTGGCAAAGCCAGACCTCCATTTATCTTTGATTTACATAAATGTTTTTTACTTATTCTATGATTCTTATAATCCCAGACAAAACTTGTAACAATGGAGTCGACTTTAAAAAAAAAAGTTTTTGGGATATATATCGGAATTAATTGAAGTAGGTACAGCAGTTGCGGTTAAAAAAATCATTTTTATAGCATTAATTCTCCCAAGCATTGAAATGGGGAGTGTTTTCCAGTATTGAATATTCTTATGTAGTTTATTCAGTAAGGGTGGGAAATTTAGTTTAAAAAAGAGGTATATGTCTTAGTTACATAGATTCCTAAGTATTTAAATTTATCTTTAACTATTTTAAAAGGGGATTGTTGTATTGTATGTAAATTGAATTTTGTTATTGGCATGATTTCGCTTTTATTCCAATTGATTCTATATCCCAAAAACTGACCAAATTGAGTTATTAGATTTAATAGGTTTGGAATACTAGTTTCTAATTTTGTAATATATATTAGTATATCATCTGCATATAAGGAGATTTTATTCCTTGTGTCTCTAGTATTGTATCCAAATATTCCTGGATGGTTTACATAGAAACATAGAAACATAGAAAGTAGGTGCGAGAGTAGACCACCAGGTCCGTCGAGCCCGCACCGCCATTCGCTCATGGCTGAACACTAAACAGACACACTTACCCACAAACAGTAGACACAAGACACAGAACACAAGACACTACCCTCCCCTTCATACCGCTATCACCCCTCTCCACCCCAAGAACCGCGTGATCTCCTGGGGGAGGCAAAAAACCGGATAAAAGCCCAGGTCCAATTCGGGAAAAAAATCCGGGAAATTCCTCTCCGACCCCAATCCAGGCGATCGACACTTGTCCAGGAGATCACTCAGGTCTTACTATACTAACCATACCTAGGTCCATATCCCTGCCCTCTCCCCGTAGCCCCTTATCCCCTTGGCAGCTAAAAAAACATCTATTTTAGACTTAAATATATTTAACGTTTCTGCTTCCACTGCTCCCTGGGGCAGTGAATTCCATAAATTAACCACCCTCTGGGTGAAGAAGTTCTTCCTCATCTCAGTTTTAAAAGAGCCCCCCCTTATTCTGCAACTATGTCCCCTAGTTCTAGTTTCCCCGATCATTGGGAACATCCTCGGTGCATCCACCCGATCAAGGCCCCTCACGATCTTATATGTTTCAATGAGATCGCCTCTCATTCTTCTAAACTCCAAAGAGTAGAGTTCCAGCTTACTTAACCTTTCCTCATATGTCAATCCCCTCATTGCAGGAATTAATCTTGTAAACCTTCGCTGCACTACCTCCAGGGCTAGTACATCCTTTCTTAAGTATGGACCCCAGAACTGTACACAGTATTCCAAATGTGGTCTCACTAATACTGTGTACAGCTGCAGCAAGACCTCCGTGTTTTTATACTCAATCCCCCTAGCAATAAAGGCCAAAACTCCATTGGCCTTCCTGATTGCTTGCTGCACCTGCATACTGACTTTTAGTGATTCATGTACTAATACCCCTAGATCCCTTTGCGTTGCATTACAACGCAGCTCCTCCTCATTTAGAAAATAACTTGCCCTATCATTTTTTAACGCTTCTAACGCTTTCTGCTAGGGGTTCGATTGCAAGAGCAAATAATAGTGGGGATAGTGAGCATCCTTGTCTACAGCCTCTAGAGAGATTAAATTTAGTTGATAACATTTTGTTTGTTAATATTCTAGCTGTTGGGTTAGAATATAACAATTTAACCCATGTACAGTACTTCTCTCCTAGTTGAAATTTTTCCATTCTGTTATTCTGTTATTCTGTTGCTTAGCAGCATGGTTTTTTTTTTGTTTTTTTTATTATTTTTATTAGAAGTACGGTAAATTACAATAATACACAACACATATATCTTAATACATTTTTTGTACCGCTTCATTTTTTTGAGCTTCAAGAAAAAGATAGAAGTAAGGAAAGTAAAGAAAGTGCGCAAGAGTCGTGAAGTGCAAGAGAGTGTTGTGAAAAGAAAGCCCCTTAGAAAAGAAGTTAGAGAAGGAAGTAAAGTAAGAAAGTAGACCCTAGAAAAGAAAGAAAAAGAAAGTAGGAACATTCGCTCTATTATAACATTAAACTCCGCAGAAACGGGAACAACCAACCAAGACTGTTTTTGTTGTTTTACCTCCCATTGCCAGGTCCTGATACCATTTATTTATTTCTTTATTTTTAAAATTACTATTGCACCTCATGCTTGTAATAGGTCCAGAAACGTAGACCACGTCTTTTGGAATTGGTCTGCTTTACCTGCTAAGAGGAATCTCATCTCTTCCAGATGTAATGTTTCAAACATATTTGATATCCACATTTTTATTGTTGGTGTGGGCGCATTTTTCCAGAATTTAAGTATGAGCTTTTTTCCCATTATTAGCCCGACTTAGCAGCATGGTGCGCTGACAACAACCTGGCCCTTAACTCCAAGAAGACCAAGGAGCTCATTGTAGACTTCAGGAAGTCCAGGGGCATCCCCATCCCCACAACCCCATCCACATTAACGGGACGGAGGTGGAACGTGTTTCTAGCTACAGGTTCCTGGGAGTCAACATCTCCGATGACCTCTCTTGGACCCACAATACCTCAACTCTGATCAAGAAGGCTCACCAGCGTCTCTTCTTCCTGAGGAGACTGAAGAAGGTCCATCTGTCTCCTCAGATCCTGGTGAACTTCTACCGCTGCACCATCGAGAGCATCCTTACCAACTGCATCACAGTATGGTATGGCAACTGCTCTGTCTCTGACCGGATGGCATTGCAGAGGGTGGTGAAAATTGCCCAACGCATCACCGGTTCCTCGCTCCCCTCCATTGAGTCTGTCCAAAGCAAGCGTTGTCTGCGGAGGGCGCTCAGCATCGGCAAGGACTGCTCTCACCCCAACCATGGACTGTTTACCCTCCTACCATCCGGGAGGCGCTACAGGTCTCTCCATTGCCGAACCAGCAGGTCCAGGAACAGCATCTTCCCGGCGGCTGTCACTCTACTCAACAACGTACCTCGGTGACTGCCAATCACCCCCCCCCCCCCGGACACTTATTATTATTTATTCAAATCATTTGCTATGTCGCTCTTCCAGGGAGATGCTAAATGCATTTCATTGTCTCTGTACTGTACACTGACAATGACAATTAAAATTGAATCTGAATCTGAATCTGAATCTGACTACATTTTCCCCAAATCTTATCAAATTTAACCAAGGGTTCAACCAATGTCACTCCTGATTTTATTCTAAATTTAAACATTATATCGTTTCAACGGTGTTTGGTCGGAGGGTTAGAGTCTTTCCATTTAAATAAAATAGATCTTCTGGCAATTAATGTGGTAAAAGCAATCAGCCGATGGGCGGAATGGGACAAATGAATAGAATCTAACATGGGTAGCCCAAAAATTGCAGTAATAGGATGAGGTTGTAAATCTATACCTAAAACTACAGAAATAGTATCAAAGATTTTTTTCCAATATTTTTTCCAAAATTGGGCAGGACCAAAACATATGGGTCAGTGAGGCCACTTCAGCGTTACATCTGTCACAGGTAGGATTTATATGACCATAAAAATGAGCTAACTTATCTTTTGACATATGAACTCTGTGAACCACCTTGAATTGTATCAAAGCGTGTCTTGCACACATTGTGGAAGTATTAATTGAAGAATCCTCTCCCATTTCTCTATAGATAGAGAAATTTGGAGTTCTCTTTCCCAGTCATTCTTAATTTTATCAAATGTATCTATTAGTAATATCAAAATCAACTCATAAATAGTCGTTATTAAGCCTTTCTGATAAGGGTTCAAATGTAAATGTTTTTCCAAGATTTCAGTTTGATGTGGTAACGGATAAAAGGGTAGAGTAGCCCTCAAACAATGTCTAATTTGTAAATATCTAAAAAAGTGTGAGTTAGGTAAATTATATTTATTGGAAAGTTGTTTGAAAGACATAAAACAACCATCCAAAAACAAATCACAAAAGCTACTAATCCCTTCCTCTTCCATAACAGAAAGGCTTGACCAGTACTAGAAGGTTGGAAGAGAAAATTAGATATGATAGGACTTAATAAGATAAAATCATTCAATCCAAAAAACTTACGAAATTGATACCATATTCGAAATGTATGTCTTATTATTGGATTAGTCGTATATTTATTCAATCTCGTAATTGTAAAAGGTAACGAGGCCCCTAGAATAGAAGCCAATGATAGCCATTGCAGAGAATCCCGTTCAGGCTTTATCCATCCTGGGCATTGGGTATCTTCTAAATCGTTTGGCCAAAACGTTAAATAACAAACATTAACGGCCTAATAGTAGATTCTAAGGTTCGGCAGTGCCAAACCACCATCTTTTTTTTACTTAGTCTGGAATTTTTATTCTGCCATATATATGAAGAAATTTTGGAATCAATAATATCAAAGAAAGATTTTGCAATAAAAATTGGTATCGTCTGAAATAAATACAAACATTTAGGTAAGATAAATATTTTAATAGCATTGATTCGGCCGATTAAAGATAAGGACATTGGTGACCATTTAGTAAACTGTTGTTTGATATGGTCAATTAAAGGCGTAAAATTAGCTTTAAATAAATCCTTGTGTTTCTTGGTAATCTTAATACCTCGATAAGTAACACATTCGGTAGTCAATCTAAATGGAAACTGTCCATAATTCGAAACTGGATTGTTTAATGGAAAAAGTTCACTCTTACTAAGATTTAGTTTATAACCAGAAAAACTACTAAATTGATTAAGTAGTGTTACTATTGCCGGAATAGATTTCTCATGATTACAAATGAATAATAACAGATCATCTGCATACAGAGATAGCTTATGTTTCTTATTCCCGCGGACAATACCAAAAATATTAGGGGATTCCCTAATAGCGGTGGCCAAAGGTTCCAAAACAATATCAAACAGTAAAGGACTTAAAGGACAGCCCTGACTAGTACCTCGAAAGAGCCTGATAAAAGGGGATCTCTGATTATTGGTAAGTACAGAAGCCTGAGGTATATGATATATCAGCTTGATCCAAGAAATAAATTTTGGACCAATCTTAAATTTTTCAAATGTATTGAATAAGTATTCCCATGCTACTATATCAAACACCTTCTCAGCATCAAGTGAAATAACACATTCTGGAGTTTTATTTGATGCTGTATATACAATATTCATTAATCTCCTAACGTTAAAGTATGAGTAATGATTTTTAATAAAACCTGTCTGATCTTCAGAAATAATTTCCGGTAAAATATTTTCCAATCTCATAGCTAATATTTTGGAAAGAAATTTGGAATCTACATTTAACAGTGATATAGGTCTATATGATGTCATTTCAGTAGGTTCTTTATCTTTTTTAAGAATTAAAGAAATAGATGCTTCATAAAAGGATTGTGGTAATCTATTCATTAAAAAGGCTTCTTTAAAAACCTTGCATAGCCAGGGAGACAGTAAACTTGATAAATACTTTAAAAAGTCTGCTATAAACCCATCTAAACCGGGAGCTTTACCAGAATTCATCGAGAGGATTGCTTTCTGTATTTCTTCCTCCATGATGGGTTCGTCTAACAACAGAGACTCATTATGTAATAAATTGTGCAAGTTCAGTTTCTTTAAAAACTCATGCATTATATTGGAATCAGTAAGAAATTCTGATTGGTATAGGGAGGTATAGAATTCCTGAAAGGATTTATTAATTTCATCATGGTCTACAGTTAGTGTACCATACCATTTACTCACTTTAGTAATCTGACGTTTGGCCGACACCGCTTTCAACTGATTAGTGAGTAATTAGAGAGTAATGGAATTCCCTGCCACAGAGGGCAGTGGAGGCCAAGTCACTGGATGGATTTAGGAGAGCGTTAGATAGAGCTCTAGGGGCTAGTAGAGTCAATGGATATGGGGAGAAGGCAGGCACGGATTATTGATAGGGGATTATCAGCCATGATCACAACGTATGGCGGTGCTGGCTGGAAGTGCTGAATGGCCTCCTCCTGCACCTATTTTCTATGTTTCTTTGTAATTTACCAGATTTTTCACCATGTTATAAAATTGACTTTTGGTTTTAAGTAGCTGATTCTCAATCGGTGATACTAATAACAAATCATGTCTCAATTGAAGTTCAACACTATTCTTATAGAGCTCTAAACTAGGAGCTTTTGAATATTTTTTATCAATTTCTTTAATCTCATCAGCCAATATACATATTTCATTTTGAATTTATTTTTTTAATCCCGCGTAATATGAAATAATTTGTCCATGAATATATGCCTTAAAAGCATCCCAGACTACACCATTGGATATTTCTTTAGTAGAATTTGTTAAGAAGAAAAAAGCAATCTGATCTTTAATAAAATTAACAAAATTTAGATCTTGAAGCAAAGTAGTTTTAAATCGCCATTGATTAGCACTAATCTTGGAATCAGGTAGTTTGATTGATAGTTTCAGTGGTCCGTGATCAGAAATAGCAATTGCATCATACTCACATGCAGTGACCGATGAAACTAGCCGAGAATCTATTATAAAGTAGTAAATCCTAGAGTAAATATGATATACATGAGAGAATTTTTTATTTTTTTTTGTCATTTGGGTGTAAGAATCTCCAGACTCCTAACATTCCAGAGTCAAGTAAAAAATAATTGATAAAACTGGCTGATTTATTTGGAAGCACTTGATCAGATGCAGATCTGTCCATCAAGTGGTTCAAACAACAGTTAAAATCTCCACCCATTATTAAAAAGTGTTCATTTAAATTAGGAAAGAATGCAATTAACTGTTTAAAAAACTCAGGGTGATCAATATTTGGTGCATAAACATTCACCATAGTAACTTTTTGGTTATGAAGAACACCAGTAATCACCAAAAATCTACCATATGGATCAGAAATTGTTTCATAATGAACAAACGGAACTGAGGAGTCAATAAAAATAGAGACATCTTTCATATAACCATATAACAATTACAGCGCGGAAACTGGCCATCTCGGCCCTTTTAGTCCGTGCCGAACACTTATTCTCCCCTAGTCCCATCTACTTTCAGACCATCAGACCATAACCCTCCATTCCTTTCCCATCCATATACCTATCCAATTTATTTTTAAATTCTAAAGTCGAGCCAGCCTCCACCACTTCCACTGGAAGCTCATCCCACACAGCTACCACTCTCTGAGTAAAGAAGTCCCCCCTCATGTTACCACAACATTTCTGTCCCTTAAATCAACCTTTCACCTTAGCCTGTGAATTTGAATGAAACTGCTGTCCTCTCCGAAACTTGAAAAATCGTTGATTGTCATCTTGCCTTACATGAGTTTCCTGAACAAAGATAATCTGAGCATTTAGTCTACGAAGAACTTTAAAAAAAAATCCTCTTAATGGGATGGTTCAACGCATTCACATTCCATGAAAGGAAGTTAATAACTTTATCCATATTGTTTGCAAAAATCATGTGGAATGTAAAGGGTTAATTTCTTAAAGCATAATAGTTCTTGATACTGGAAGATGAAAAATCTAGGGCGGAGCCAGAGGTGACGACATTTCAGACATTGTTGTAGTTCAGAATCTGCACAGATGAAAAAAGATAAGCTAAAAGCAAAAGACCCCCCCACCCCCACCCATGAAAAGCCCGAAACTGACCAGTAGACAGTCAGTACGCTACCTAATCCCTTCCCTACCCCCCATCTCTCCTAATGACAGCACCCAACGTAAAAATAAGGCATAAATTGCACTCAATAGCCAAAACAAAATTAATGTTATGGTTAAAAAAGTACATGTTAGTAGTGGAACACAAGAGTTACTTCATATTATTTATCCAAGGTCAAAATATGAAAAACAAGAACTGCGTTCACTTAATTTGTCTAAAGACAGGGGGGAAAACATTCCTTCAATTTTAAAAATAGAAAAACTAACAAAGAAAATCTTAAAAAATAATGTGTATATACCATTATATTAAATTAACAGTATCTTAGAGAAGGTAAAAGTTGTTATTCGATACCATCATAATCATTACAAAATGATACATTGTCAAAATAGGAACAGTAAATCTCCAATTATAACTTAATCAGCTATTAATCCTGGTTGCAACTTCACCCTCATAAGCCTCCAGAAAGCTGGAAGCGTCTTGAGGATTGTTAAAAAATCGAATGTTGCCATTAAAGAGTCGTATACGCAGTCTAGCTGGATAAAGTAAGGCAGGGAGCAACTTTTTCTTAAACAACTCAGACATTACATTATGGAAAGACTTTCTAATTTCCAAAAACTCGTAACTATAATCAGGAACAAACCGAAACTTGCATCCTTCATATTCAACCACGCCCAACTTTTTTGCTGCCTGGAGAATATTCTCCTTCATCTGCAAGAAGTGAAACCGAACAATCAAATTTCTCAGTTTATCTTGGCGACCAGATTTCTTCCCAATCCTATATGCGTTATCCAAAAATGGATGATTTTCATAGTGCTCGATGTTGAAAGTCTCCTTCATCATTTTAGAAGCCTATTTTATAACATTATCTCCTTCTTGACCTTCCTCAATCTCTCTCTTTCTCTCTCGCTCACTCCTCGGTTTGACACTCCCATCTGCTGCTTGGCCCGCTGGCAGTAGATGTAGACGTTGATTGGGTGGACAAAGGCCAAGGATACCAGAACGATAAGTGCGATGTTCATCTAAGTCAGAATGGAGTTAATGAAGAGAGAGACGGTCAGTCTAAGGGCAGAGCACAGCCACAACATTGGATTACACCGCTGAGGCCTCTCGGCCTTAGCTTTGGAACAAAGAACATAGAAGTGAGCAGCACAGGGACAGGACCATCCAATTACTGGTTGTGATGAGAAGCTAAATTGATCTCCTCTGCCAGCACATATAACCATATAACGATATAACGATTACAGCATGGAAACAGGCCATCTCGGCCCTTCTAGTCCATGCCGAACACTTTCTCTCACCTAGTCACATCTACCTGCACTCCTTTTCCGTCCATATACATATCCAATTTAATTTTAAATGATAAAATCAAAACTGCCTCCACCACTTCCACTGGAAGCTCATTCCACACAGCTACCACTCTCTGAGTAAAGAAGTTCCCCCTCATGTTACGTCTAAGCTTTTGTCCCTTAATTCCCAAATCATGTCCTCTTGTTTGAATCTTCTCTATTTTCAATGGAAAAAGCTTATCCATGTCAACTCTGGCTATCCCTCTCATAATTTTAAAGACTTCTATCAAGTCTCCCCTTAACCTTATGTGCTCCAAAGAATAAAGACCTATCTTGTTCAACCCTTTTCTCTAACTTAGGTGCTGAAACCCAGGCAACATTCTAGTAAAACTCCTCTGTACTCTCTCTATTTTGTTGACATCTTTAATATCATTTTACGACCAAAATTGTACATCATATCCCAGAATTGGCCTCACCAATGCCTTGTACAATTTTAACATTACATCCCAACTTCTATACTCAATGTTCTGATTTATAAAGGCCAGCACACCAAAAGCTTTCTTTACCAGCCTATCTACATGAGATTCCAACTTCAGGGAACTTTGCGCAGTTATTCCTAGATCCCTCTGTTCAACTGCATTCCTCAATTCGCTACCATTTACCATGTATGTCCTATTTTGATTTGTCCTGCCAAGATGTAGCACCTCACACTTATCAGCATTGTACTCCATCTGCCATCTTTCAGCCCACTCTTCCAAATGGCCTAAATCTCTCTGTAGACTTTGAAAATCTACTTCATTATCCACACCACATATCTTAGTATCATCTGAATACATACTAATCCAATTTACCACACCATCATCCAGATCATTGATGTATATGACAAACAACAGTGGACCCAACACAGATTCCTGAGGCACCCCACTAGTCACCGGCCTCTAACCTGACAAACAGTTATCCACCATTACTCTCTGGCATCTCCCCTTCAGCCACTATTCAATCCATCTTGCTACTCCACTATTAACACTCAACAATTGAACTTTCTTAACCAACCTTCCATGTGGAACCTTGTCAAATGCCTTACTGAAGTCCATATAGACAACATCCACTGCTTTACCCTTATCAATTTCCCCAGTAACCTCTTCAAAAAATTCAAGAAGATTAGTCAAACATGACCTTCCGGGCACAAATCCATGTTGACTGGTCCTAATCAGACCCTGTTTATCCAGATGATTATATATATTATCACTTAGTATCCATTAATTTGCCCACCACTGACGTCAAACTAACAGGTCTATGATTGCTAGGTTTACTCTTAGAACCCTTTTTAAACAATGGAACAACATGCGCAGTACGCCAATCATCCAGCACCATTCCCGTTTCTAATGACATTTGAAATATTTCTGTCATCGCCCCTGCTATTTCTACACTAACTTCCCGCAATGTCCTAGGGAATATCCTGTCAGGACCTGGAGACTTATCCACTTTCATATTTTTCAAAAGTGTCAGTACTTCCTCTGTTTTGATCCTCATAGTTTCCATAGCTACACTACTTGTTTCCCTTACCTCACATAATTCAATATCCTTCTCCTTGGTGAATACCGAAGAAAATTAATTTGTTCAATATCTCCCCCATCTCCTTTTGGATTGCAGATAGCTGTCCACTCTGACTCTCTAATGGACCAATTTTATCCCTCGTT
The DNA here is from genome assembly GCF_010909765.2 of Amblyraja radiata. Taxonomy (NCBI): domain Eukaryota; kingdom Metazoa; phylum Chordata; class Chondrichthyes; order Rajiformes; family Rajidae; genus Amblyraja; species Amblyraja radiata. Next base: position 29,490,516 of record NC_045987.1, read on the forward strand.
AACCTTTTGCTATTAAAATATTGTAGATTTCTGTCTTTTTCCGAACCAAGTGTCCAATTTCCCTCAAACCATGGCTCTTTCCAATTATTACTCTTTCCTTTCAACCGAACAGGGACATAAAGATTGTGTACGCTTAAAATGTTACCTTTAAATGTCCTCCATTTCTCTACTACATTCTTCGCATAAAACAAAATGTCCCTATTTACTCCTTTTAAATCCTTTCACATCTGCTCAAAGTTAGCCTTTCTCCAATCAAAAATCTCAACCCTTGGTCCAGTTCTGACCTTCTCCATAATTATATTGAAACTAATGGTATTGTGATCACTGGATCCGAAGTGCTCCCCAACACATACATCCATCACCTGACCTGTCTCATTTCAGAACAGGAGATCCAGCATGCCCCTTCTCTAGTAGGTACCTCAAATTCTTTGAAGAGGTTACTAGGGAAATTGATGAGGGTAAAGGATGTTGTCTATATGGACTTCAGTAAGGCCTTTGACAAGGTTCCATGTGGAAGGTTGGTTAAGAAGGTTCAATTGTTGGGTATTAATAGTGGAGTAGCAATTTGGATTCAACAGTGGCTGAATGGGAGATACCAGAGAGTAATGGTGGATCACTGTTTGTCAGGTTGGAGACCGGTGACTAGTGGGGTGCCTCAGGGATCTGTGTTGGGTCCACTGCTGTTTGTCATATACATCAATGATCTGGATGATGGTGTGGTAAATTGGATTAGTAAGTATGCAGATGATACTAAGATAGGTGGTGTTGTGGATAATGAAGTAGATTTTCAAAGTCTACAGAGGGATTTAGGCCATTTGGAAGAGTGGGTTGAAAGATGGCAGTTGGAGTTTAATGCTGATAAGTGTGAGGTGCTACATCTTGGCAGGACAAATCAAAATAGGACGTACATGGTAAATGGTAGTGAATTGAGGAATGTAGTTGAACAGAGGGATCTAGGAATAACTGTGCATATTTCCCTGAAGATGGAATCTGGTGCGCTGGCCTTTATAAATCAGAGCATTGAGTATAGAAGTTGGGATGTAATATTAAAATTGTACAAGGCATTGGTGAGGCCAATTCTGGAATATGGTGTACAATTCTGGTCGCCAAATTATAGGAAAGATGTCAACAAAATAGAGACAGTACAGAGGAGATTTACTAGAATGTTGCCTGGGTTTCAGCACCTAAGTTACAGAGTAAGATTGAACAAGATCGGTCTTTATTCTTTGGAGCACAGAAGGTTAAGGGGGGACTTGATAGTGGTCATTAAAATTATGAGAGGAATAGACAGAGTTGACGTGGATAAGCTTTTTCCATTGAGAGTAGGGAAGATTCAAACAAGAGGACATGATTTGAGAATTAAGGGACAAACGTTTAGGGGTAACATGAGGGGGAACATCTTTACTCAGAGAGTGGTAGCTGTGTGGAATGAGCTTCCGGTGGAAGTGGTGAAGGCAGGTTAGTTTTTATCATTTAAAAATAAATTGGATAGGTGTATGGATGGGAAAGGAATGGAGGGTTATGGGCTGAGTGCAGGTAGATGGGACTAGGTGAGAGTTAGTGTTCGGCACGGATTTGAAGGGCCGAGATGGCCTGTTTCCGTGCTGTAATTGTTATATGGTTATATGTATTGCTGCAAAAAACTACCCTGCACACATTTTACAAACTCCAAACCATCCTGCCCTTTTACAGAATATTTTTCCCAGTCTACGTGTGGAAAATTGAAATCTCCCCTAATCACCACCTTGTGCTTACTACTAATATCTGCTATCTCCTTACATATTTGCTCTTCCAATTCTCACTCCCCATTAGGTGGTCTATAATACACCCCTATAAGTGTTGCTACACATGATCCATTTCCGGTCCATTCACTGTATCTTCACATGATGTGCTTTCCACTCTCTGTGCACAAAATGAAACCTACCCCGCACATCCCCTTTAAACTTTGCCCCTCTCACCTTAACACTGTATCCTCCGCTTTATGCTGCAAATGTTTTGCGCAAACTGTTAACACCAAACCCCGTGATAGTTTGCATGGTTGAACATAACTATCACGTCCAGGGATTTGCCTGCTTTATTTATGAAATTCCTGTACAATCTGTCCCTATCACTCCATCAGGTGGATGCCTCCAATTTAGCACCACTCCTTCCCCTGGCGAACATTTCCCCATGTCTCCCAGGTAAGTGTCATCGTCACCCAATAGGCTCTTCGGTCCACATTATTATCATCATGAGCTAGACCCATTTGCTTGCATTTAGCCCACATCTTCCTCAACCTTTCCCCTCCGTACACCTGTCCAAAGTCCTAATTGTGTCGGCTTCTATAAGTTGTGCTGGCAGCTCATTCCAGATGCAGACAACTCCGATTGAAGGCTGCGTGCTCAGCCCCCTGCTGTACTCACTCTATACTCATGACTGCGTAGCCGATCATAGTGTGAACTCCATCATAAAGTTCGCTGACGACACCACTGTTGTGGGACGTATCACTGATGGGGATGAGTCCGAGTATAGAAGAGAGATTGAGCAACTGTCCATATGGTGCCAGCGCAATAACCTGGCCCTCAACACCAACAAAACGAAGGAACTGATTGTGGACTTTCGAAGGAGTAGGATGGGGACCCACAGTCCCGTTAATATCAACGGGATGGTTGAAAGGGTCAAGAGCTTCAAATTCCTGGGCGTGCACATCTCTGAAGATCTTTCCTGGTCCGAGAACACTGATGCAATTATCAAGAAAGCACATCAGCACCTCTACTTCCTGAGAAGTTTACGGAGAATCGGTGTGTCAAGGAGGACTCTCTCTAACTTCTACAGGTGCACAGTATCATCAAAGGCCCACACCATCCTGGCCACACACTCATCTCCCTGCTACCTTCAGGTAGAAGGTACAGGAGCCTGAAGACTACAACGACCAGGTTCAGGAATAGCTACTTCCCCACAGCCATCAGGCTATTAAACCTGGCTCGGACAAAACTCTGAACATTAATAACCCATTATCTGTTATATGCACTTTATCAGTTTATTTACTCATGTGTTTTGTAGTGCCTACTATGTTCCGTTGTGCTGAAGCAAAGCAATAATTTCATCGTCCTATCAGGGACACATAAATTCACTTGAACTTGACTTGAACTTGAACTTGAAAATATCGCCTGAGTGAATCTGCCCCTCTCACTATAAACCTATGCTCCCCACCCTAGGTAAAACAGATTGTGATCGTTCACGTTATCCGTGTCCCTCATGATCTTGCACGCCTTTGAATCTTGGTCATCTATCGTCTCCAATACTCCAAAGACAAAAGTCCCAGCCTTTGCCATAGCTCCATGTAACTAAAGCCCACAAGCCGTGCTTCCTCTGTCTCCCGCCTTCGAACTTTATGATCCCTGCATCCTCCGTCATAGGCACAGAAATCCGTGTCTCCCAATATAGTTGGGGAAAACATTCCTACGGTATGGTCTACGTTTGTCTAGCCATTGATCCATCCCCACTCTCAGGTGAACGACGTTAGATAATCGGGTATGTCCACAGACACGTCCAGTCATTTCTTCGCCACCTTTTCCAAAGCCTTCACGCCGTTGGTAAAACGCGGTGCCTCGCAATTGGCTATAGTTTAAGGTGTTGAGTATTGTATTTCCATCCATCGCTTTGTACCATTGTTAGTTGACTAGGTCACAGGGGCGTCATGGAGCTGTACAGAGCAGGAACATCTGGTCGACCAAATTGTCATTCTACGCTTGTTACATTTATCTACATTTGGCCCATATTGACTTAAAACTTTCCTATCCAAATGTCCGTTCATCAAACCTTGCTATCCATATATCTGAGCAAATGTGTTTCAAAAGTAATTGCATCCGCTTCTATAGCTTCCTCTAGCAGCTCATTCCAGATATGGATTACCCACCAAGTGTGAAAAGGTGCCACGTATGAAGACCATCTCAAACCCCCCCCCCCCCCCCCCCGCACCTCTCTTATTTTAAGGCTATGCCCTCAATCCTGGAAGAAAGGTCCATGACGGTCGCATTTTCAACGCCCCTTGTGTTCATGTACACCTCGATATTTTCAGTTCTCTGTCTCCTGCGCCCCAAAGAAAATGAGAAAAACAATAGCAGCCTATCCAACCTTTCCCTACAATTCAAGCCCGCAAAACCAGGAAGTACGTATCATGGCGAATCTCTTCTGAACTGCTTGCGGCTTAATGGCAACCTTCATGTCACTGGTCGAACTAAACTTTACGCAGTGGTGCTCTGCTGCATCAACATGTCCCAACTCGTGTGATCACTACCCTTCCCAATAAAGGAAAGAATGGTAAACGCCTCCCACAATGTTTATCTTACTCGCCACGTTCAGCCAACATAATCAACTGCTTCCTTCTTTTCCCGGCTGCTGTTCGACAGAAAGTACAGACTTTTGAAAGCGCACACCAGTAGACTAAGAAATAACCTCTGTTATCAGGGTTTGGAACAGTCTGTCATCATCTAGTGTACGGTCCGGGTCACCTCTAGCTCTTTGTGGACATGGTCGATGGAACTGCTGGGCTACGTTAAGCGGGTTCGGTATTCCGACTGCACATGCCCAGATCATGTGCTCGCGATAAACATTCTTGGCGGTTGTGCTGCTGCGTGGGTGTAAACTTGCATTTCATTCGTGGTCGGGATCGGGCTCGTGTCTCCGGCGCAGCAGGCCCCGTTGAGTTGCTGCTGGGCCATCCCCGTCCCCTCCCGGGTGTCCTGTCCCTGTCCGGGGCGACCGGGGATGTCCGGGGTGGCCTTGGGCTGGCTCAGCTCTGCCTGTCCTGCCGGGTTGACCGGCTGCCATGGACTGGCGGGGCGCCGGCCGTTGTGGAGGCGACCCGGGATTGCAGCCTGCGCGGTGCGAAAACGCGAGCTTCACTGCTCCAGGCCGGTATCCCGTCAGTCTAGGGCTGTGGATTAACCCAGCCGGCAGGTCAGGCTGACCTGAGCATGAGTTGGCCCTTCGTCTCCGCGCTGGCTGTGTGTCTGGGCCACCGCTGTGGCGGGCCGGTGTCCTGTCGGTCCGTGGTCACCGCAAGTGTCTCCGGCAGCCATCTGATGGGGATGGGGCGCTTTGGGAGGGGTGACGGGGATGGTCCAGAGGCGGTGCGACAGCGTGCGCAGCGCTGGAGGCACGGGTTCGATCCTGGCTGCGGATGGGGTGCGGGTCTATGTGCATGCGGCGGCACGGTTGCCGAGGGTGTTTATCGCGACTGACCTTTGACAAATCGCAGGATTCCTTGCGTTTTACGGAATACCGAACTGGTTTAAAGGATTATCTGCAATCTGCCGTATTTGAGTTTGACGTGATTGTATTTTTATCTGCCTGTTCTTTTTGGATCGTATGCAAAACAACATTTTTCACTGGACCAAGTTAGAATGGATGATAATAATAAATCTAAACCAAAAATAAAATTTGAAACTGACTCGCCACTTTCAGGGAACCGTGCTCCTGCACGCCAGACTTCCTTGTTCTGCAACTCTCTCCGGGGTTCTACCATTTACAGTGTCAGCCTTGCCCTGCTTTGATGTCCCAAATTGCACCACCTCGCACCAGTCAGGTTCCAATTCCAAGCTCACAGGCCTCCGGTACTTACGTACAATGGATCGTCCTGCAAGGGACCATTAATGATGATGAAGAGAGGATATTGGAGCAGGGAAACGATGGCCGCCACCGCCCGTGTTGTCCCGTAGAGTTTTCCAAAGTGGCATGGAGGGAACCTAGCGAGAGGAAAGGAAAGAGTCCGCGTGATTGTGCGGAAAGGATATCACCATAACAGGCCATGTGTGTCACCCCATGTGATCACAGGACACGGAACATAGGAAAGTACAGCGCCGGAACACGCACTTCCACCCATAAAGTTAGTGCCGAACATAATGCCATGATAACTATTTATAGGATGCAGTTAAAGTATTGTGTACAGTTCAGTTTACCCCACGACATGAAGCAGGGCCGGATTTACGTATCAGCTAGACTACTGAAGCTTCGGGCCTCGAGATCTAGGGAGAGCCTACTCACCTCGCTGCCTCACCGGACCGGTCAAACCTCTCCGTCCCACCGACCATCCGCCCACCGGGAACTCCTACTCTTTGGCCACCGACCCTCGCCTGTACACCGCCCTCCAGCAGCCTGCATCCGTCGCTTTCCTGCAGCCTGGACTCAGCACCGGCCTGTGTTTCCATGCTGCAGACTCCAACTCCCCTGAGTTTGAATGCGCTGGGTCCTAGTACCAGTCCCCTAACCCTGGTAACCTCCGTGGCTGTTCCACTGGGTCTTCCCAATTCACCTCAAACCATGGGACCCCAGCTCTTCCCCACCCCCTACCCCCTGACCACCCACCGCCCCCACCAGACATCACCTCGGCCTCAGTCCACTCACTTGCCTTCCTCCGGCCCCAACCCCCAACCCGGCCGTGTGTTCACCATCCCCACTGACCGCCCCCTCTCAGATACCGAACGGCCTCACCTTTGTCCCCCTGTCCCCACCTCAATGAGTTCCGCGCCCGCCGCGATTTGGAGCTCTTCTTCTGTCGCCTCCGCCTCACACTGTTCTTCCATGGGAAGGAGTCCTCGCCCCAATTGATAATCCCCTTTCCCATCTCCAATGGACCCCTCCTCATGGCCATCTTCCAGCCTTAGACCATTTTATTTTAAACTGCCGGCAGGACATCAACCGCCTCAACAGTATATAATACCATGTAATTCTGTGTTCAGGGAAGTGGAGAGAGGACAGCCAAGTGTCTGTGTTGCTCACTTGGCTGGGGTTTGTTTTCCTTGCCACTTCCATCGGCCGATAATTAGTAAAGTTTTGAATTGGTCTAACAAACTGCTTTGTGAGTTGTCTGTTTATTAAGAAGTGAACCTGTTTGTTTAGTTATAAGTTAGCCTTTTCAAGCAGATTTGATTCAGTTTTGATTCAGGTTTTGCAATATAATTGTCAATAAGGAACAATTCTTTAAGAAATATTTCCCAACTATGGCACTTCCGAATCGGCCACGTCCTGCCGGAGCTCCCGAAGTCCCGAGTGGTGAATCTCTGGAACTCCCTGCCACAGAGGGTAGTCGAGGCCAGTTCATTGGCTATATTTAAGAGGGAGTTAGATGTGGCCCTTGTGGCTAAGGGGATCAGAGGGTATGGAGAGAAGGCAGGTACGGGATACTGAGTTGGATGATCAGCCATGATCATATTGAATGGCGGTGCAGGCTCGAAGGGCCGAATGGCCTACTCATGCACCTTATTTCTATGTTTCTATGTTTCTATGTCCACAGGCTGAGCTGGGCGGAGATTCACGCTGGCGGCCCTGGGCAAAGGGATTCCAGGGCTCCACGATGTTGAAATCAGCGCAGCCCGAGGCTGGGAGCTCAGCAAACCACAGCTCCATGATGTTGAAGCAGCAGGCCCAACACTCCAGAACTTCAAACGGTGATCCAAGTAAGGCATCGCCCGCTCCGCGGTGAATCCAATATGTATTTTAAAACCAACTGTTTAATGACAACATACAGTACGATCTAAAAGTACAAGGAGAGTTTGGACAAACTTATACTGTTTTATCTGGAATGCCAGACATTTAGAGGAAACCTGATGGAAATATATACAATTATCAGAGATATAGACAGGCTAGACAAGCAGAACCCTTTTCCCGGGATGGAAATATCAAATACTGGAGGACAGCTTTAAGGTAAAATTGGCAAAACAGGGGCCGCGTGGGGCAGGTTATATATCTGTATATCTGTAGGCAGGTATTTTATACAGAATGTGGAAAGTGCCTGGAAGGAGCTGCCGGGAGTGGTGGAGACATATACAATCGTGACATGTCCCAGGATTTTGAATAGGCACGTGGATATGAAAGCAATCGCTGCTCATGGATCGTGCTCATGGATATGTTGGGCTTCGCTTTATGTGTGGCACAGAAATTGTGGGCTGAAGGACTGAATGTTCAATATTTTACTGTAGATGTTATAAATTGCTCTCACGTGCCTTCAAGTAATCCATACCTCTGAATTTCCTGTAGATACATGTGCCCATCTAAAAGCCTCTTAAACGCCACCATCGTAACTACGGCAGTAACCACAGCAGCGGCAGATTTCGTGATCACAGCCATTTGTGTAAAAAATGTCTCCTTTAATCTGTGTCCCTCTCACTTACAGCGATACTTCCATATCTTTGACATTTCCGCCTTGGGGAAAAGGTTCAAACTCTACCCCACCCATGCCGCTCAAAACTTCATATACTTCTATCATGTCTCCCCTCAATTCCAGAGAACAGTCCATGTCTGTCCAAATCCTCATTGTAGCTATAGGTATCTGATCCAAGAAGCAACCCCGGTGGAGCACGTTCTGCGCCCTCTCCACATCCCTCTCATCTTTCCCGTAATGGGACTAACATGTCTGCTAATAGCTAATACCTAGTCTAAAGACGGGTCACGACGCAAAACATCGCCTATCCATGTACTACAGAGATACTGCAGCACGATGTGCTTCTTTCTAATACTTAATAAGGGCGGCACGGTGGCTCAGAAGGGCGCCATGGTGGCGCAGCAGTAGAGTTGCTACATTACAGCGCCAGAGACCCGGGTTGAATCCCGACTACGGGGCGCAGTCTGTACAGAGTTTGTACGTTCTCCCCGTGACCGCGTGGGTTTCTCCGAGAACTTCGGTTTCCTCTCACACTCCAAAGACGTTCAGGTATTTAGGTTAATTTGCTTGGTATAAATATAAATTGTCCATAGTGTGTCGGTCTCTGACATGTCAATGAGTCTATCTAAAAGTTTGTGAACTGAACCACCACTGTCGTATCTGCCTCCACCACTGGCCTGTGAGCGTGTTCCAGACACCCGCCACGCAGAGAGTGGCGCTCCATCAAAAGTGCAGCCAGCATCATCAAGGGATCAAACACACGTCACTCCTGCAATCAGGGAGATTCTACAGGTGTCTGATAAACCGTGAGCTCCAGGTTCACGAACACCAGCCTCAAATATGAACGTCTTTGGCGTGCCTTTGGATGCACCAAGGGCTCCGAATGTTCTGCATTTGTATTGTGGTTATTAATTTAGTGAATTTATCTTAATTATCATCCTATTGAAAACTACGAATACCAACTAAACGTGGTGCAACAAACTGTCTTGTTTTGCAATGGGGATGTCAGGCTTTTGTCTTGATTGGGCTGAATATTGTTTTTTCTATTTACTATAATTGTGTTTGTATTTTTATGTTCAGTTCCGTTTGGTTCTGTTTCGTTTAGTTTAGTTTAGATTTGCATATGATCCAATGAGAGATAGCTGACTGAATAGAACTGTAGCTTCATGGAAGGAAGCAGAGATTGATGGTGGAAGGTTGCTTCACGGACTGGAGGACTGTGACTGGTGGTGTGTTTCAGGGTTCAGTGATGGGCCCGTTACTGTTTGTCATCTACATCAATGATTTGGATGAGAAAATACATGGCAATATTAGCATGTTTGCTGATGATACAAAATTAGATGGTTTTGCAGGTAGTGAAGAGGTGTGAAACATAGCAGCAGATTGTCGATCGATTGGCCAAGTGGGCTGAGGAACGGTTGATTGAATTTAATACAGAGAAATGTGATGTGTTGCTTTTATGGAAGTCTAACATCGGCAGGACCTACACAGCGAATGGTTGTGTTTTTGGGCAGTGTCGTAGAGCAGAGGGATCTAGGAGTGCAGGTGCACGGTTCCTTGAAGGTGGAGTCGCAAGTAGATAAGGTGGTCATAAAGGCTTTTGGCACATTGTCCTCCATCAATCAGAGAACGGAGTATAAACGGTGGGAGGTCATGTTGCAGTTGTATAAAATGGTGGTGAGGCCGCCTTTAGAGTATCGTGATCCGTTCTGGGCGCCATGCTATAGGAAAGACGCTGTTGAGCTGGAAAGGATACAGAGAAGTTTTACGGAGATGTTGCCAGGGCCAGACGGGTTGAGCATAGCGCGAGGTTGAGCAGGCTGGGACTCTCTTCCTTGGAGCGCAGGAGAATGGGGGGTGACCTCATGGAGGTGTATAAAATCATGAGAGGAATAGATAGAAACATAGAAACATAGAAAATAGGTGCAGGAGTCGGCCATTCGGCCCTTCGAGCTACACTGCCATTCAATATGATCATCTGATCATCCAACTCAGTATCTCTCCATACCCCCTGATCCCTTTAGCCACAAGGGCCACATCTAACTCCCTCTTAACTATAGCCAATGAACTGGCCTCAACTACCTTCTGTGGCAGAGAATTGCACAGATTCACCACTCTCTGTGTGAAAAATGTTTTTCCAATCTCGGTCCTAAAAGACTTCCCCTTTATCCTGCACTCTGCACTCAGCTGGCTCCGTTCCTACCTTTCCAACAGATCCCACTTCATCTCTCGCCACAACCACACCTCTGCTACAGTCGCAGCCGCAGCCGCAGTCACTTAAGGCGTTCCCCAAGGCTCCGTACTCGGCCCCCTCCTCTTCATCATCTACATCGTCCCCCTTGGTCAGATACTCCGCCACTTCAATCTGGACTTCCACTGTTACGCTCATGACACCCAGATTTACCTTGGCACCAAATCCCCCCACAACCCCCCACTCTCCCATATCAACACCTGTTTGTCAGCTATAAAAACCTGGATGCAACATAATTTCTTCAAACTCAACAGCGATAAGACAGAATTCCTCCTCATAGGCTCCAAAGCCACACTCAGCAAAATCAATAACCCCACTCTCACCATCGACGGCACCACTGTCTCCCCATCTCCCCAGGCCCTCAACCTTGGCGTGATCTTTGATTCCACCCTCCCTTGAGCCTCACATCCGCCATGTCATTAAAACCTCCTTCTTTCATCTCCGCAACATCGCCAAACTCAGACCCTCTCTCACACCGCCTGCTGCTGAAAGACTCATCCATGCCTTCATCTCCTCCCAACTGGACTATTGCAACTCACTTCTCCTTGGCATCAGCTCCACCTACATCAACCGACTCCAACTGGTCCAGAACGCAGCCGCCCGACTCATCACCCACACCAAATCCTGGCATCACATCACTCCAGTCCTCAAAAAAATATAATTGGTTTCCCATCTCCCACCGGATCACCTACAAAATCCTGGTCCTCACCTACAAAGCCCTCCACCATCTGCCCCCCCCCCCCCCCCCCATATCTCACTGACCTCCTCTCCCCCTACCAACCCTCACGGTCCCTCAGATCCACATCAGCCGGTCTCCTCTCCATCCACAAGTCGAACCTCCGCAGTTTTGGGGACAGAGCCTTCTCCAGGGCAGCTCCCAGGCTCTGGAACTCCCTCCCCCAACTGATCCGCAATTCCGTGTCCCTCACCATCTTCAAGACCCATCTCTTCACCTCTGCCTATCCTTAGCCCCACGTCCCCGTCCCTTTTCATCTGTGCATTAATTGCCTCATACTGTGTTTTGTATTGAATTCTGTCTTTACTTTGTGTACTAGTCATGTCTCTACTATTTATTTCATTCCCCTTACATGTTTTTCCTCTACATGCTCACTTTTTGTAAGGTGTCCTTGAGACTCTTGAAAGGTGCCCATAAATAAAATTTATTATTATTATTATTATTATCCTTAAACTGTGACCCTTGTTCTGGACTTCCCCAACATCGGGAACAATCTTCCTGCATCTAGCCTGTCCAACCCCTTAAGAATATTGTAAGTTTCTATAAGATCCCCCCTAAATCTTGTAAATTCCAGCGAGTACAAGCCGTGTCTATCCAGTCTTTCTTCATATGAAGGTCCCGCCATCCCAGGAATCAATCTGGTGAACCTTCTCTGTACTCCCTCTATGACAAGAATGTATTTCCTCACATTAGGAGACCAAAACTGTACACAATACTGCAGGTGTGGTCTCACCAAGGCCCTGTACAACTGCAGTAGAACCTCCCTGCTCCTATACTCAAATGGTTTTGCTATGAATGTGAACATACCATTTGCTTTCTTCACTGCCTGCTGCATCTGCATGCCTACTTTCAATGACTGGTGTACCATGACACCCAGGTCTCGTTGCAGCTCCCCTTTTCCTAATCGGCCACCATTCAGATAATAGTCTACTTTCCTGTTTTTGCCACCAAAGCGGATAACCTCACATTTATCCACATTATACTGCATCAGCCATGCATTTGCCCACTCACCCAACCTATCCAAGTCACCTTGCAGCCTCCTAGCTTCCTCCTCACAGCTAACACTGTCCCCCATCTTCGTGTCATCTGCAAACTTGGAGATGTTGCATTCAATTCCCTCGTCCAAATCATTAATATATTGTAAATAGCTGGGTTCCCAGCATTGAGCCTTGCAGTACCCCACTAGTCACTGCCTGCCATTCTGAAAAGGACCCGTTTACTCCTACTCTTTGCTTCCTGCCATCCAGTTCTCTATCCACATCAATACTGAACCTCCAATACCGTGTGCTTTAAGTTTGCATACTAATCTCTTATGTGGGACCTTGTTGAAAGCCTTCTGATAGTCCAGATATAACACATCTGAAAGAGTTAGTTATTAATTGATTGTTGTCATATTTAACCTTTCCTGTCGTAAAAAGCCAATTGTAATGCATGATGAGATTTGCACAAATCCCATCATGACAAGGGTTTTTTTTACTTAAGTTGAAAAGTTTGCAGCTCTATTACAAGTTTTTAATGTAAGTTGAAGAGGTTAATCAGATAAGAAGGGGCCTAGAGGATGCCATTTGGGATGACTGGCTTTTGGCAAAGAGTGAAAAACAACTCCATATTTGGAGGTGGATGATGGTTTTTGTACATTACATCATGCAATTGGTTTTATGTCTGAAGGTATATAAACTTTGTTTTTTTGATATTTCTTTGTGTGTGCTGCTGGAGATTCAGACGTAAAACTGTTCCCTCTGGGTCTCTAGGTCTACACCCGTCAGACGTTAAATTAAAGCTTTGTATGACCTTAAGAATTTGTACTGTGTCTATCTTTTTAAGTGAACTTTTACATTGCCATAGTCGCGCAGGTCTCACTGGGACCACCACCGGATAACTGAGCAGAGGTTACCAGGACTGGAAAGGGAGGAATATCTCTATCCATTGTAACCGACTCCTAGACACTCCTGGAAACACCTCTGTTTCTTTGTCAGAAGTTGGTCTGTTCCCAGCTGAGGTTCTTAGAGTTAAACAAAGCTAAGACCAATTATGAATTGTGTATGTATTTTTACGTATGAATTTTGTGTATGTATTTTACTGCTTTCTCTCTTTCACTCTCTCTCATCCTATTTTTTCCCTCTCTCCCTCTATAAGTGGCTCGTCAGCCTTGTTGAGACACCCATGGTTAGTTGGGTTGAGAAACAGGGAACGAGGTGTGCGCCTACCTTGTTGAGACATCCGAGGATTTGTCAGGTTGAGAAATAAGGGGCTCTCTCTCTCTCAATGATTAAGACGTCTGCCAAGTTGAGAAACTGGGGTCTCGATTAACGAGTCTGCCTGGTTGAGATATTTGGGGCGGTGTTTTTTAAGGGATAAGGAGTCTGCTAAGTTGAGAAACTGGGGGTCTCGATTAGCGAGTCTTCCTGGTTGAGAAATTTGGGATTCATTGGTGTTTTTTTAAGAATTGAGAAATCTGCTTTTTCTTTCTTTTTCTCTCTCTCTCTCTATCTATGGGGTATACTCTGGATAACATTGAAGGAGGAACCCCCGTCCAACATATGTGTTATTTGAATTCTAAGTATAATAAGAAATTTAGAATATTAAGTTACAAGCTGACCAAACTGCTAGGAAATGAGAAAAGGTGGAGGGATCCCTTTTCCTGACAAAGCAAAATAGGGGAAATTGGTGGCGAAATTCGGACAGAATTAAGCATTTCCTGACTAAAGGCAGATGAAGAAGAGGAAGGGAGTAAGAACTGAGGCAGAAGAAGAAGAGAAACAGTATTAAATTCAACATTGAGCGTTAAAACAAACCTGCCTTCAAGATTTGAATAACATTTGGCACAGAGCAACAGAACGGCAGGTGACCTTGGGTTGCTGAACCTAGAATAAGAATGTAGGTCTTTGTCTGTGGAATTTGAGACCTTATTGGGTGTGGCCAGACTTTGAAAAAGGGGAGTCTGTTTGGTCGCCACTTCAGTGGGTGTGGCCAGACTTTGAGTGACGGGACATCCACTATAAACCTACTGACTCCCATGGCTATCTGGACTACACTTCTTCCCACCCTGCTTCCTGTAAGGACTCCATCCCCTACTCCCAATTCCTCCGTCTACGCTGCATCTGCTCCAAGGATGAGGCGTTCCACACCAGGGCATCTGAAATGTCCTCATTCTTCAGGGAACAGGGGTTCCCCTCCTCCACCATATATGAGGCTCGCATGAGGGGAGGGTCTCTTCCATACCCCGCAACACTGCTCTCTCTCCCCATCCCCCCACTCGCAAGGGCAGAGTTCCCCTAGTCCTCACCTTTCACCCCACCAGCCGTCACATACAACAAGTAATCCTCCGTCAGTTTTGCAACCTCCAACGTGAGCCCACCACTCGCCACATCTTCCCATCTCCCCCCGTGTCTGCCTTCCGCAAAGATTCCGCAATTTTGTTACCCCTTGCTGTCTCCTCCCCTTCCTCAGCCCTCGGGCTGTCTCATCCCATCCCTCAGCCTTCGGGCTCCTCCTCCTACTTTTTCCTTTGTGGAGGTTGCAGGTGGTTGCCGGAGGTTGCAGATAGTGGAAACAGGTAGGGAGACTGATAAAAACCTCCGGGAACCTCCAGGAACCACACGGAAATCTTGGGTTGGGCTCAAAGTTTCCGGAGGTTTCCGTTCAGGTTTCCTAAGTGGGACAGGGGCATAAGTCTGGTTTACAGGAGATAGCGTTGAAAGGAAGGTCGAGGCCGGCAGCGGGCGGGCGCCCATTTCGCCTTCTGAGCCGCTGGCATCACGACCAGCGGCAGCTATTCAGGTGCCGATTGAAAGCACCATGGCTACTCGTGTAGGGAGAAAAGCCACCAAAAAATCAGTAAGGCCCGAGGACTCTGATGAGTCGGGCCAGGAGGTTTCTTCTCCCACTCTCAGTGACATTTCTGGACGTCTGGCAAAGATGGAGCACCTGATGGAGAGGATGCTCCATCGTGACATGTTCTAGGAGGAACTTTATATCCGTGGGTCACCCCATGGGCCCGTGGCAGCAACCTCTACTAGAGGGCTGTATAGGGAAGATCTGCTCCGTGAAGAGGAGCCGTATATCCGCGGGTCTTCTTGAGGACCCATGGCAGCAGTACCTTTAGAAGGGCTGCATGATGTCACCCTCATGGAGGAGGTGAGCTTACCGGGGCAGTTTTGTTCTGACCCTGAGTGAGGTTGGAGGTATTGGGGAGCAGCATACCCCAAAGCACGAGAGCCAAGAGCCAGGAGTGCCAGGCATGGCATCTAGATTCGCCATACCAACGGGAACTAGTCAGCCGTTGGAAGATGACCTGGCCAAAACCATTAATTATATGGCTTCCCATCAGTTACAGGATTTAATGATGGAAGAAACGGCGAAAAGATATGAGACACCTGCCAACTGTGCCTCAATCAAAGTGCCCTGTTAACCATGCCATCTGAGGGCACATGAGTGGAAGCATCAGAGCACAGGAGTTAAGGCTCCAAAAGATCTTAAAGATACTTGGGTCAGGTATTACTGCCTTTGCAAGATCAATCGAAGGGGCGCCCCTGTCTGATGTACAGCATGATGCTTTGGCCCTTATGTGCAATGCACACTTCGAAATAAATTGTCTTCGTAAGTGCAATAAGACCAACTCTCAACCCAAAGTTTGCAGCTTTGTGCAAAACAACCAATGTGCAGCCAGTTAGACAGGTAGATGGATTGGCCAGGTTTAGAAGGATATGGATCAAACGCGGGCTGGTAGGACCAATGTAGCTGGGGCATATTGGCCGGTGTGGGCCGAAGGGCCTGTTTCTACATTCTATCATTCTATCTGGGCTCTTGCAAGGTAGATTTGTTTTGTTTTCTGTTCGGATACACATGAGAATTAAACACTCTTAACCCTTGATTCTAATCCAGGAGGACGCAACTTACGTAATGGTGATGAACGCGGCGAGCCCCCCGTACAGGAAGGATCGCATCATCATGAACAGAACGAACGTCAGGTATTGAACCTCCGGCACCGGGATGGCGGCGGCGAGAGAGAACAAGGCCGAGAGGATGACGGTGAGGGCGAGAGAGAGGACCATCGCCTGCATGTCGGCCAGTCTCTGTGAAGCTACCGAGCCTGAGTGGAGCACAGAGGAAAGAAGCATGAGAGGATGGTGATCGTGGGGGTAGAGTGAGGGGAGGGGGGTGGGGGATGGGAGTATTCGGGAGTGGAGAGTGGAGGAGGGGGTGGAGAGGGGATTAGAAACAAAGTTTAAAATTAAGCACTGGAACTGGACACTAATTCACTACGACCGCCAGGCATAGACATAGACATAGATAACTGGTGCAGGAGGAAGCCATTCGGCCCTTCGAGCCAGCACCGCCATTCATTGTGATCATGGCTGATCGTCCCCAATTAATAACCCGTACCTGCCTTCTCCCCATATCCCTTGTTCCAACTAGCCCCTAGAGCTCTATCTAACTCTCTCTTATATCCATCCAGTGATTTGGCCTTCATTGCCCTCTGGCAGGGAATTCCACAAATTCACAACTCTCTGGGTGAAAACGTTTTGTCTCACCTCAGTCTTAAATGGCCTCTCCTTTATTCTAAGACTGTGGCCCCTGGTTCTGGACTTTCCCAACATTGGGAAGATTATAATCTGCCCCCTTGGTTTTGCAGCCAAAGTGGATAACCTTACATTTATCTATTTTATACTGCATCTGCCACGCATCTGCCCACTCACTCAACCTGCCCAGGTTGGCGGGACTGTCATATGAGGAAAGATTGAAAAGACTAGGCTTGTATTCACTGGAATTTAGAAGGATGAGGGGGATCTTATCGAAACTTATAAAATTATAAAAGTACTGGACAAGCTAGATGCAGAAAAAATGTTCCCAATGTTGGGCGAGTCCAGAACCAGGGGCCACAGTCTTTGAATCAGAGAGTTGTGAATTTATGGAATTCCCTGCCACAGAGGCATTGGTGAAACCAATTCTGGAGTATGGTGTACAATTTTGGTCGCCCAATTATAGGAAGGATGTCAACAAAATAGAGAGAGTACAGAGGAGATTTACTAGAATGTTGCGTAGGTTTCAGCAACTAAGTTACAAAGAAAGGTTGAATAAGTTGGGTCTTTATTCTTGGGAGCGCAGAAGGTTAAAGGGGGACTTGATAGAGGTCTTTAAAATGATGAGAGGGATAGACAGAGTTGATGTGAATAAGCTTTTCCTATTGAGAGTAGGGAAGATTCAAACAAGAGGACATGACTTCAGAATTAAGGGACAGAAGTTTAGGGGTAACATGAGGCGGAACTTCTTTACTCAGAGAGTGGTAGCTGTGTGTAATGAGCTTCCAGTGGAAGTGGTGGAGGCAGGTTCGATTTTATCATTTAAAAATACATTGGATAGGTATATGGATGGGAAAGGAATGGAGAGTGCAGGTAGATGGGACTAGGGGAAAATAAGTGTTCGGCACGGACTTGTAGAGCCGAGATGGCCTGTTTCCGTGCTGTAATTGTTATATGGTTATATGGTGGGCAGTGGAGGCCAAGTCACTGGATGGATTAAGAGAGAGTTAGATAGAGCTCTAGGGGCTAGTGGAGTCAAGGGATATGGGGAGAAGGCAGGCACGGGTTATTGATAGGGGACGATCAGCCATGATCATAATGAATGGCGGTGCTGGCTTCCTCCTGCATCTATTTTCCATGTTTTTATGTTTCTATGTTTTTATGCTTTAAATATTTCTGACGTACGTCTCAACCACCTCCTATGTAGCTTGTTGCATAGACCCAAACTCTCTGTGCCAAGAATTTGTCCTTCGGGTTCCTACTTTTGTTTATTTATTTCTGTGTTTTTGCATTAATATCAGTAAGAATGTCCATGTCGCACCCCTTTTATCCCCCAGAGTAAGAAAAAATTCAGAGGGGAAAAAATAAATAAATAAATTCGGAAATAAAATCTGGCCCGCGGAATGAGGGAGTGCCCATTTCTCTGGGCCCGGGGGGGGGGGGTGCGGTGTCTGCCCGCCCCATCCAGCGTCGGAGCCTCACCAACGGCTTGCCTGGCGACCAGGAGACCGTCCTCCCGTCGCCGGGCGGGAGTGGCTGAATCTGAACCCAGCGGCTGTAACCCCAACACCAGACGCCGCTGTGGCGGGGCCAGCTCCGCTTGCCTCCCCCCCCAACCAGGGCCCAAGTTCTCAGCTAGTGACTCTTCTTCAGTTTGGAAGGGCGTGCAAGAAATCACCAGCTATAAGAGGAAAGCCCCCCGCTCTTTGGACAATCGTCAGCTGACGAACTACCTGAATGAGTTTTACTGCAGGTTTGAAAATCAGAAACGTAACCCTGGTACCCCCTGTTGATTTTAGCTCTGCATTCAACACCATTGTGCCAGAGCTAGTACACTCCAAACTTTCTGAGTTGACTATGCTGAACCCCTCTGTCCGTGGATCACCAGCTTCCTGACAGACAGGAAGCAGCATGTGAGATGGGAAAGCATATCTCGGACCCGCAAATGCTCAGCATAGGGGCACCGCAAGATGCGTACTCTCCCCTCTCCTCTACTCTTGCCACACCAATGACTGCACCTCTGTCAAGCTTCTCAAGTTTGCAGACGACACAACCCTGATTGGACTGATCCAGGATGGGGATCTCTGAACTCTTTTCAATTTGACATCTTTCCTATAACATGGTGCCCTGAACTGAACACAATATTCTAAATGCGGTCTCACAAACATCTTATACAACTGCAACATGACCTCACAACTTCTATACTCAATACTCTGACTGATGAAGGCCAAAGTGCCAAAATACTTTTTGACCACCTGATATACCTGCGACACGAACTTCAAGGAACCATGCAACCATCACTCTGCCCACCTGGCTAATTGATCCAGATCCTGCTGCAATCTTTCACAACCATCTTCACTATCTGCAAAACCACTCACTTCTGTATCAGCAAACCAGCTAATCTTGCCCTGTTCTGTGACGTTTTACAGAGTGCTGGAGTAACTCAGCGGGTCAGGCTGAGTATGGAGGTTGGGAGGTCATGTTGCAGTTGCAGAAGAAGGTGGTGAGGCCGCATTCAGAGTATTGTATTCAGTTCTGCGCACCATGTTATAGGAAAGAGGTCATCTGGAAAGGGTACAGAGAAGATTTACGAGGATGTTGCCAGGACTAGAGGGCCAGAGCTATAGGGAGAGGTTGAGTAGACTGGGTCTCTATTTCATGGAGCACAGGAGGATGAGGGATGATCTAATAGAATCATGATTTGAATAGATATGGTTGAGTCTTTTGCCCAGTAGGTTAATCGAGGAGCAGAGAACATAAGTTTAAGGTGAACGGCAAAAGATTTAATAGGAATCTGAGGGGTATGTTTTTCACACAAAGAGTGGTAGGTGTATGGAACAAGCTGCCAGAGGAGGTAGTTGAGGCGACAACTATCGCAACATTTAAGAAACAGTTAGACAGGTACAGGGAAAGGACTGGTTCGGAGGGATATGGATCAAACGTGGGCAGGTGAGACTAGTGCAGATGGGACATGCTGGGCCGAAGGGTCTGTTTCCACCCTATATCACTCCATGGCTCTATCTATCTTTCCCTCTCAAACACATTCTCCTGCCTCCGACACCCGTATCAATCAAGAATCTATCAATCTCCTCCTGAAAAATGTCCATTGACTTGACCTCCACAGCTGTCTGTGGCAATGAATTCCACAGTTCACCACCCTCAAGGACTTAAAAAATTCCTGCTCATCGCCTTCCCAAATGAATGTCTTTCAACTCTGAGGCTGTGGCCACTGGTCCTAGACTCTCCCACTAGTGGAAACATCCTCTCCACATCCACTCAATCCAGGTTTTTACCAGGCTGGGACAGACTGCAACAGCTTCACACCGTGTCCCAAAGCTTGTGTCCTGTCCTGCATCACCCAAGGCAGCAGAGACATTATAGGAGAGGACAAGCACCGTAAAAAAGTAGCTCACGATGGTTTGGGTAACATTCATGAATGTCTATGCATGCCACATCATGAATATTACTGAAGAACGGTCTTGACCCGAAATATAACCTCCAGCGATGCTGCCTGACTCACTGAGTTACTCCAGCACTCTGTGACAAGTCATCTATCCATCTTCTCCAGCGATGCTGCCTGACTCACTGAGTTACTCCAGCACTCTGTGAAACGTCACCTATCCATGTTCTCCAGAGATGCTGCCTGACCCACTTAGTTACTGCAGCACTTTGTGTCTATTTTCCCTTCACCCATCTGCCCAAGCCCACTCTCCCCCCTCCTTTCCTATGTTCCTTTCCACCCATAAACCTCTCTCTGCCTTTACATTTGACTCTTCTTTCAAATCTGCTTTACTTATCTACATTCATTTTTCTTCTTAACCTTTTAGTCATAGAATGATGCAGTGTGGAAAACAGGCCCTTCAGCCCAACTTGCCCACACCGACCGACATGCCCCATCTAAACTAGTCCCACTCACACGGGTTTGGGCCATATCCATCAAAATCTGTCCTATCCATGTACGTGTCCAAATGTCTCTTAAACATTAGGATAGTCCCAGCCTTAACTATCTCATCTGGCAGCTCGTTATATACACCCAGCACCCTTTGTGTGAAAAAGCTACCTCTCAGATTCCTGTTAATTTCTGAAATATTGGTCATAAATTTGGATCAGAAATGCTCCAAAATAAGGCTCAGAATGCATCAGAGAGCATCTAAGAGCTTCCAGGGCCCTTAAGCGGGCCCTGGACCCTGGCATCGAGGGTCTTCACGCTTCGCGCTCATGATGTGCGCAGCGCGCACACTATTTCACATTAAAATTTTTGTAATCCTGTCATGCCACCCCCCTTTTTGGAAAGCTTCGTACGGGCCTGATATATAATAATGAAACACTCTACTCAGTTCAGCTTTCCCGTATTCCAGATAATGAAGCGCACAGTGAGTGTGAGAATATGAGTGAGTTTAGGGCAGTGTTTAGATGAGTTTGGCCCACGAAGTCCACGAGGGCAACCGATCATCTGTCTATTCCATATTCCACTGTCTTCGCCACTTCCATGTCACCCCCCCTTTCTAACCCGCTCCCTACCTACTAGGGATATTTACAGAGGTAATTTAATCAACAAACTCACGTCTTTGTGATGTTGGATAAAATCTGAGCATCCGGAGCAAACCCACGTCGTCACAAACTCCACAATGACTCGAGGATAGGATCGAACTCGAGTATCTGACGCTGTGAGGTAACGGCTCAACCAACTGCGCCACCGTGTGCTGGACAGTAAACGGTGGGAGAACATGGGAGGGTGTGGGAGCCGGACACGACAGAGAGTGTGAACGTGGGGCTGTGGGAGCCGGTAGGGGCGCGTGTGAGTAAGGGAATGTGAAAGAGAGAGGGTGTGAGTGAGAGTCCGTTAGGGAGTGACAAGACAAGGTGTGGAAGAGCGATAGACGGGGGGGGGGGGGGGGGGGGGGGGCGACGGTGAAAGAATGACCAAGCATGTGTGAATATATCAGAGTTTGAGAACAGGAGTCAACATAGAACATAAAACAAAAATAAATCACAGCGGAAGAACTGACCCTTCGGCCCATAATGTGCGTGCTGTATACACAGTCAAACTGAATTAATACCATGACATACGCTTATACGCCTTCTTTCCCACTTTCACGTTACCACATATAGCTGTGGACTTGGACCCCAATATTCATCTGGAGAAAATGCAGTGAAGTTTCTCGCCCGAATGCGTCACCTATTCCATTTCTCCAGAGATGCTGCCTGACACTCGGAGTCTCTTCGTCATTTTTTTTGTCTATCTTCGGTGTCAACTAGCATCTGGTTAATTCCCATACAATGCAGGTAAAGGTCTTGCCAACATTTTCCTCACATTCAACCTATAAATGACAGCGCCTCACCGTTACTGGGATTATACTCCATCTGTCATTTCTCCGCCGATAGTGTAGCAGATGTGCAGCCCCTTGTCATACATTCACAGCCTTCCTCGCAGTTTGCGGCCCTAGCAACTTTGGTGTCATCTGCAAGTTTTAGTCCAAGTCATTTATGTATATCTCAAACAACAGAGGCACCCGCACATATCACCAAGGAACGCCGCTGCCCATCGACCTCCAGCTGGAATAGTCCTCTTTCATCAAAATCATCAGACACCGTGAGCAACACAGGCAGAGAGAAATGGACATTCTATCAACACACCAGACGGCCAGAGTGAGTTTGAACGTCGATAAGACGACAAAAATATATTTCTGTCACGCGAACCTTCAGAGGTCAGCGAAGTGAGTGCAGACGTTGGGGCGTTATGTTACAGTTGAACAAGACGTTAGCGAGGTCGCAGCTGGAAGAATGTGCTCAGTTTGCGTCACCGTGCTACAGGAATAATGCTAGCACGATGGAATGTGTGGAGAGAAGATTCCTATCAATGTTTCCAGAGCTCAATGGCATGCGCTACATGGAAGGATTGGGCAGGCGAGGCCTTTATTTCCAAGATATAGAGATATAGAGAGTATAGGTTTGTGGTGAATCCGAGGAGCAACCTTTTCACATAGTGGGTATCTGGAACCGGATGTCAGAGGATGAAGCTAAGCTAGGCAAATAACAACATTTAAAATACACTTCGGCATGGAGAATAAATATTTAGAGGGCATTAGGCCAGACACGTGCAGGTAATATTAACCTAAATCTTGGTCGGCAGCGACGAGTTGATCGGAAGGGTCTGTTTCTGGGCAGTACTATTCGATTTATTCCCAAGTAAGTGAACCGCACCGTGATCCCAAGTGTGATCCCGCTGCCCACTCCAGTATTACCTGAGGCTGCATTCAAACCCCGTCCCATCAATTTGTGCCTGTCCAGTATTAGTCCGTTCCAAGGAGCGCACAGAACAGCAAACAGTTGCGTGAACGCAAAGGCGTTTGTAAACCTGCTGACTGAAAATTACGTTAGAATTAGTGAGACATGTTGCCGCGGGCTGGAGGGATGGAGAGGGAGAGAGGAGGGGTAGATGTTTTTTGGTCGGTTGGGGCGCTGCAAGCCGGCGCCCTGTCAGCAGCGTGTCCGTTTTTTTCTACTTTTTTTAGTATGTTTTACAGTATGTTTTTGATGTGTCTCGGTGTGTTTTGTGTGTTTTGTGGGGGGGGGGTGGGGGGGTAAGGGGGAAACCGCTTCGGTCGCCTCCTCCACGGAGAGGCGACTTTTTCCAGGTCGCCTCCCCCGTGGCCTAACAACAAGGATCGGCGCGGCCTTTCCCGGAGACGCGCCCGGGGCTTCAGCGGCGGGCGCAGTGCGGACTCGGCGTGGAGCGGGCGAGCCCTCGCTGGAGGGGAGCGCTCCGTTTCGCTGGCCCGCGGCAGCCGGCAGCCTGAAGCCGCGGTCTGCAGAGCTCCAGCGTCTGCAGCCCAGGATCCCTCGTGGGGGACCCGGGGGGGGGGGGGGGGGGGGGAAGAAGATGCGCCGAATGCCGGCCCGCCACCACCCCTGGAGGGGAGCTTCGACCGCCGGCCCTGCAGTCTGCGGTGCTTCTGGCTGCGGCGCGAATTTTAAACATTCGACCGCCGGCCTGTGCCGCGGTCTCCGGTGGGGAAGAGCCGATCCTGGACTTACCTTGACTTTTACCTTGTCCTTTATCATCTGGACGCCCCCAGCGACGGTCGCGGAGGGTTGAGGTCCCGACCACGGGGGGAAATGGAGGTGGACTGGCCAATTTATGTGCCTTCCACCACAGTGATGAATGCTGTGGTGGATGTTTGTTAAATTTTAATTGTGTTTGTGTGTTCTTTATCATTGTACCGCTGTTGACAAATTCATTTCACTTGCACTTTATGTGCAATGTGGCGAGAGAGGGAGAGAGGGAGAGAGGGAGAGAGGGAGAGAGAGAGAGGGGGAGAGAGTGGGAGAGAGAGAGAGAGAGAGGGAGAGAGGGGGAGAGAGGGGGAGAGAGAGGGGGAGAGAGGGGGCGAGAGCGAGAGAGAGAGGGGGAGAGAGGGGGAGAGAGGGGGAGGAGAGAGGGGGAGAGAGGGGGAGAGAGGGGGAGAGAGGGGGAGAGAGGGGGACGAGATGGGAGAGAGGGGGAGAGAGGGGAGAGAGGGGGAGAGAGGGGAGAGGGAGAGAGGTTGAGAGGGGGAAGAGAGAGGGAGAGAGGAGAAAGAGGGGGGGAGGGAAAGAGAGACAGGAAGAGGGTGAAAGGGAGATTGAGAGAGAAAGGGAGAGAGGGAGAGACTGCGATGGAGAGATTGAGGGAGAAAAAGAGAGGAAGAGGGCGAGCGAGAGAGAGAGAGCTGGGTGGGAGGGAGATGGAGAAAGCAATAGACATCCCCAATCAGTACCCGTTCCTGCCTTCTCCCCATATTCCTTGACCGCTATTTTTAAGAGCCCTGTCTAGCTCTCTCTTGAAAGCATCAAGAGAACCTGCCTCCACCGCCCTCTGAGGCAGAGAATTCCACAGACTCACCACTCCCTGTGAGAAAAAGGGTTTCCTCGTCTCCGTTCTAAATGGCTTACTGCTTATCCTTAAACTGTGGCCCCTGGTTCTGGACTCCCCCAACATCGGGATCATGTTTCCTGCCTCTAGCGTGTCCAAACCCTTAACAATCTTATACGTTTCCATGAGATACCCTCTCATCCTTCTAAACTCCAGAGTGTACAAGCCCAGCTGCTCCATTCTCTCAGCATAAGACCGTCCCGCCATCCCGGGAATTAACCTTGTAAACCTACGCTGCACTCCCTCAATAGCAAGAATGTTCTTCCTCAAATTAGGGGACCAAAACTGCACACAATACTCCAGGTGTGGTTTCACTAGGGCTCTGTACAACTGCAGAAGGACCTCTTTGCTCCTATTTTCGATTCCTCTTGTTATAAAGACCACCATGCCATTCGCTTTCTTCACTACCTGCTGTACCTGCATGCTTACTTTCATAGACTGATGAACAAGGATCCCTCAGAATCCGTTGTACTTCCCCTTTTCCCAACTTGACGCCACTTAGATAGTTAATCTGCCTTCCTTGTTTTTGCTACCCAAGTGGATAACCGTTACATTTTATCTGCGAGATATAGGTGGTGATATTGGAGTGGGCGGGAGAGGGAGAGCAGAGAGCAGATGAGAGAAGAAGAGATAGGGAGTGGAGAGAGAGAGAGACAGCAGTGAGGAAGGGAGGGATTAGAGTGAGCGCAGGAGAGAGGGGAAGGGGAGAGGGAGAAGGGGGGGGGGGGCGGGTTATGGGGGAAAGAGAGGGGGGAAAAAAGAGACGTAAAAGAGGGAGGTAGGGGGAGAGAAGATGGGGAGGAAGTGGGAAAAATTGAGGGAGAGACGAGAAAGGTGAGGTGGTCGCGGAGAGGGAGAGAGAGGAGACACGCTGAGAGAGGAGAGGAGATGTCAGACGGAGAGAGGGGAGAGCAGACTGGACAGAGAGCGAGGGGAGAGGAGAGTGGAGAGAGACGAGAGAGAGAGAGAGAGAGAAGAGAGAGAGAGAGAGAGAGAGAGAGAGAGAGAGAGAGAGAGAGAGAGAGAGAGAGAGAGAGAGAGAGGCTCAGACAGGGAGAAAGACAGAGGGAGACAGACAGAGAGACGGAATGGAGAGGGAGTGCGGAGGAGAGAGAGTGGGAGGAAGAGAAGGAGAGGGAGGGGAGGGAGAAGGAGAGAGAGAGGAAGAGGGATAGGGGAGGAGAGAGATGGGAGAGAGAGAGGGAGAGAGAGATTGAGAGAGGGGGAGAGGAGGGGTGAGAGAGAGGGAGAGAGGAATAGAGGGAGACGGAGGATGGGGAGGAAGAGTGGAAGATGGAGAGGGGTGAGAGGAAGACTTGGATGGAGGGAGAGCGGGAGTGAGTGAGGGAGGGAGGGAGGGAGAGAGGGAGGAAGAGAGAGGGCGAGGGACAGAGAGTGGGAGGGAGTGGAATAGCGGGGGAGGGAGAGTCAGAAAGAGTGAGAGAAAGAGGGAGAGAGAAAGAGAGCGACAAAGAGAGGGGGAGGAATGAGGTGAGGGAAGGAGGGGAAGTGGGAGAAAGAGAGAGAGGGAGAGGTAGATGTAGAACGAAGGAGAGGGGGAAGAGGAAGATTGCGAGGGAGAGGGGAGAGCGGAAGACTTGGATGGAGGGAGAGCGGGAGTGAGGGATGGCGAGAGGGAGGAAGAGAGAGGGGGAGAGGGTGGATGGGATAGAGAGAAAGACGAAGGAAGAGATGGAGGGGGTGTGAGCGAAGGTGGTGGTGGGCGGTGGGGATCTGTTCCCCCCCCCCCCCCTTCACCTTGTTCGGGATCAGCGTTCGTCATGAGGTTGAGCAGAGGGTTCAGAGTGCCGATGAAAATGGACGATCGCAGCTGAAGGATCGAGGTCCAGAGCAGGCTGGCGAGGAATGTGCGAGAGATAAGGCAGCTCCGGAAAGAGGGGACTTCCTCCACGTTCCCGTTGATATGTGGACCTGCAGCGGGACAGAGAACAGCCCACGTGAAAACAGAAGACAATCGCGGTGAAGAGCTCACGGCTCGGGCCTTTCACACGAACTACCCTTGGCTGCATCGCGCATATTCTCATTTCACAGCGAAATCAAAATGACTTTGACGTAAATTTAGATGCGTTCGTTTGAGTAGAAAGAAGGAACTTTAGATACTGGTTAGAACGCGAAGAGACACAAATAGCTGGAGTAACACAAGGAGTCGGGAGACATCACTGGAGAACATGCTTTGGCAAGGTTTCAGATCGGGACCATTCTTCAGAGTAATGGATCAGTGTGTAAGTTTGCAGACGCCGCCAAGGATGACCATCGCGGATTACGAAGAAACATAGATTTAATTGCAATCCGAGGGGTAACATTTTCACACAAAGGGTGGTGGATGCATGGATCAAGCTGTCAGAGGAGGTAGTTGAGGCTGGGGCTATCCCATCGTTTAAGAAACAGTCTGATAGGTACATGGATAGGACAAGTTTGGAGTGATATGGACCAAGCACAGACAAGTGGGACTAGTGTAGCTGGGATATTGTTGGCCGGTGTGGGCGAGTTGGGCCTCGTATGTTGGACTGTATGTCACTGTATCCAAAGTTCAAGGTGTGGACTCCTATACATCGGTGAGGTCAAACATAGACCGAGCCATCGTTTCGCTAAACACCTTCGCTCAGTCCGCATGGACCTATCTAATCTGCCATTTGCTAAACATTTTAATTATCCTTCCTATTCCCACTGACCTTTATGTCCCAGGCCTCCTCCATTGTCAGAGTGAGGCCACGCGCTAATTGGAGGAATTTTCATTAGGCGAGAAATAGTATTGTGTAGGCTAATGGGACTGAAGGATGATAAATCCCCTGGGCCTGATGGTCTGCATCCCAGGGTCCTCAGGGAGGTGGCTCTAGAAATAGTGGATGCATTAGTGATCATTTTCCAATGTTCAATGGATTCAGGATCAGTTCCTGTGGATTGGAGGATAGCTAATGTTATCCCACTTTTCAAGACAGGAGCGAGAGAGAAAACGTGGAATTACAAACCAGTTAGCCTGACTTCGGTGGTGGGAAAGATGCTGGAGTCAATTAATATAGAGGTAATAATGGGGCATTTGGATAGCAGTAAAAGGATTAGTCCAAGTCAACATGGATTTATGAAAGGGAAATCATGCTTGACTAATCTTCTGCAATTTTTTGAGGATGTGACAAGTAAAATGGGTGAAGGGGTGCCAGTGGATGTAGTGTATCTAGACTTTCAGAAAGGCTTTGATAAGGTCCCGCACGGGAGACTGGTGACTAAAATTAGAGCACATGGTATTGAGTAAAGGGTGTTGATATGGATAGAAAATTGGTTGGCAGACCGGAAGCAAAGAGTAGGAGTGAACGGGTCCTTTTCAGAATGGCAGGCAGTGGCGAGTGGAGTGCCGCAAGGCTCGGGGTTGGGGCCGCAACTGTTTACCATATATATTAATGATTTCGAAGAGGGAATTGGGAGCAACACTAGCAAGTTTGCAGATGACACAAAGCTGGGTGGCAGTATGAGCTGTGAAGAGGATGTTAGGAGGTTGCAGGGTGACCTGGACAGGTTGAGTGAGTGGGCAGATGCATGGCAGATGCAGTATAATATAGATAAATGTGAGGTTATTCACTTTGGCGGCAAAAACAAGGGGGCAGATTATTATCTCAATGGGGTTAGGTTAGGTAAGGTAGAGGTGCAGCGAGACCTGGGCGTCCTTGTACACCGGTCACTAAAAGTTGGCGTGCAGGTACAACAGGCAGTGAAGAAAGCTAATGGAATGTTGGCCTTCATAACAAGAGAATTTTAGTATTGGAGTAAAGAGGTTCTTCTGCAGTTGTATAGGGCTCTGGTGAGACCACATCTGGAGTATTGTGTTCAGTTTTGGTCTCCTAATATGTTCACGAGATTGATCCCTGGGATGGCGGGACTGTCATATGAGGAAATATTGAAAAGACTAGGCTTGTATTCACCGGAGATTAGAAGGATGAGGGGGTTCTTATAGAAATATAAAATTATAAAAGGACTGTACAAGCTGGATGCAGGAAAAATGTTCCCAATGTTGGGCGAGTCCAGAACCAGGGGCCACAGTGTTAGAATAAAGGGGAGATCATTTAAGACTGAGGTGAGAAAAAGCTTTTTCACCCAAAGAGTTGTGAATTTATGGAATTCCCTGCCACAGAGGGCAGTGGAGGCCAAGTCACTGTATGGATTTAAGAGAGAGTTAGATAGAGCTCTGGGGGCTCATGGAGTCAAATAATATGGGGAGAAGGCAGGCATGGGTTATTGATAGGGGACGATCAGCCATGATCACAATGAATGGCGGTGCTGGCTCGAAGGGCCGAATGGCCTCCTCCTGCACCTATTTTCTATGTTTCTAACAGCATCTTTTTTGCATTTCTTTAATTCATTGTTCTATATCTATCTACATCATTGTCTATATCTCTTGTTTCCCTTTCCCGTGACATTCAGTCTGAAGAAGGGTCTCGACCTGAAATGCCACCCATTCCTTCTATAATGAGATGTTGACTGTCCTATTGAGTTACTCCAGCTTTATGTGTTATCTTCACATTTAACCATCATCTGCAGTTCCTTCCTCAACATTACACTTTACAAGTTTCTTTTAAATGAAACTGTTATACTTGTCGCAACTAGTTGCTCTAGCAGCTCGTTCCATATATCCATCAGCCTCTGAGGAAAAGCTTTGCCCCTCAGCTTCCTATTAAATCGTTCCTCTCTTACTTTAGACCTTCATGCTCAGGTCCTTGATTCCTATACCCACCAATTGCACAAGTGATTTCATGCACCAATAACATCAACATTCAACCCTCTGCTCTACAAGGAATAAAGTCATATCTTTCCCAAGCTGTCCCTGTGGTTCAAGGGATGTAATGATGAGGCTCTATAAGGCGCTGATCAGGCCGCATTTGGAATATTGTAAGCAATTGTGGGCACCGTATCTGAGAAAGGATGTGCTGGCTCAGGAGAGGGTCAAGGGAAGGTTTACAAGAATGAACCCAGGAATGAGCAGGTTAACCAATGATGAGCGTTTGTCAGCACTGGGCCTGTACTCGCTGGAGTTTAGAACAACGAGGGGGACCTCATTAAAACATACAGAATATTGAAAGGCTTGGATGGAGTGGATGTGGAGAGGATGTTTCCACTAGTGGGAGATTCTAGGGCCAGAGGTCATAGCCTCAGAATTAAAGGACATTCTTTGAGGTGGAAATGCTTTAGTCAGAGGGTGGTGAATCTGTGGATTTTTTTGCCAAAGAAGGTTGTGGAGGCCAAGTCAGTGGATATTTTTAAGGCAGAGATACTGTAGATAGATTCTTGATTAGTACAGATATCAGAGGTTATGGGGAGATGGCAGGAAAATGGGGTTAAAGGGGAGAGATAGATCAGCCATGATTGAATGGCTGAGTAGACCTGCTGGGCCGAATAGCCTAATTCTACTCATATCACATGACCTTGTGACCTTATTCACTGGAGCCCTGCTAACATCTTCGTGAATGTTATCTGCACGGATTTTTGGTTGTCATCATTTTCTATACTTCTATCATCCCCACATCCTTCAGTGCTACAGTAAAAAGAAATCCAAGATTTTCCAAGATCTTATACGTTATAGCGCCCTCCAATCCAGACATCATCCTGGTAAACCTGTGCTTCACTATTCCTGTAATGGGGCTACAGAAACTGCTTGCAACACTCCATATGTGGTCTGATCAAAGCCTTATAAAGCCCCAACGTGACTTCCTGACTCTTAAACCGAATTCCCAGACCTATGAATGTAAACATTCCTTCTGCTGTCTTTACCCCTATTAACTTATGTTGCCACTTTCAGGGATTTATGAACCAAGACCCAAATATCCCGAAACATCAATGCTGTTAATAGTCATGCAATAATTGTTGATTTACCCCATACGTTTGAGTTCTCAACGTGCATCACCTCAGACTACCGTGGAGTAAATGCCATCTACCCGATTCTATACCTGATATATCCCCGGCGTAAACATTGACAGTCATTGAATATAGGAGCAGGGAGGTTCTACTGCAGTTGTACAGGGTCTTGGTGAGACCACACCTGGAGTATTGCGTACAGTTTTGGTCTCCTAATCTGAGGAAAGACATTCTTGCCATAGAGGGAGTACAGAGAAGGTTCACCAGACTGATTCCTGGGATGTCAGGACTTTCATATGAAGAAAGACTGGATAGACTCGGCTTGTACTCGCTAGAATTTAGAAGATTGAGGGGGGATCTAGAAAGTTACAAAATTCTTAAGGGGTTGGACAGGGTAGATGCAGGAAGATTATTCCCGATGTTGGGGAAGTCCTGAACAAGGGGTCACAGTTTAAGGATAAGGGGGAAGTCATTTAGGACCGAGATGAGAAAATCATTTTTCACACAGAGAGTGGTGAATCTGTGAAATTCTCTGCCACAGAAGGTAGTTGAGGCCAGTTCATTGGCTATATTTAAGCGGGAGTTAGGTGTGGCCCTTGTGGCTAAAGGGATCAGGTATGGAGAGAAGGCAGGTACAGGATACTGAGTTGGATGATCAGCCATGATCATATTAAATGGCGGTGCAGGCTTGAAGGGCCAAATAGCCTACTCCTGCACCTATTTTCTATGTTTCTATGTTTTCCCTCACCTTGAACCGATGTACTCTGGTCTTCATTTTCACTACTCTAGGCAAAGGATTCTGTGCATCTACCCGATCTATCCCTCTCATGATTTTGTATACCTCTCTAAGATCTCTCCTGATCCTCCTGCGCTCCATGGAATAGAGATCCAGCCTACTCAACCTCTCCCTATAGCTCACACACTCTAATAATAATAATAATAAATTTTATTTAATGGGCGCCTTTCAAACATCTCAAGGACACCTTACATAGTATATCGGAATAACATATAATCGGAATAAAACAAGTAATAAAGACATCACAGAGACACAAATTAAAAAAAAACAGGATTCAATCCAAAAACAGAAAATCAAAAACACAGTGTGAAGAGGGAGCAGCGGCAGCCAAAGCGTGCCAGCGTCCACTCTCTCTTCATGGCAGCCATCTTGGACACAGACCTACAAGACTACAATTAGACACGCTAGTCTTGGCAACATCGTCGTAAATCGTTTCTGAACCCTTTCAAGATTGACAATATCTTTCCTAAAACATGGTGCCCAGTACTGAACACAATATTCTAAATGTGGTCTCACCAATGTCTTATACAACTGCATCATGACCTCCCAACACTCTGAATGATGAATGTCAAAGTGCCAAAAGCCTTTTTGACCACCTGCGACTCGGCCTTCAAGGAACCATGCACCTATACTCCTAGATCACTCTGCTCTACAACACTTGTTCGACGTCCCAAAATGCAACACCTCACACTTCTCTGTATTAAATTCCATCAACCATTCTACCGCCCACCTGGCCAATCGATCCAGATCCTGCTGGAATTGTTCACAATCATTTTCACTATCTGGAAAACCACTAACTTTTGTATTTTCAGCAAACTTGCTAATCTTGCCCAGTATGTTCTCATCCAAATCATTGATGTAGATGACAAACAGTAACAGGCCCAGCACCGAACCCGAGGCACACCAACAGTCACAGGCCTCCATTCTGAGAAGCAAACTTCCACCATCACCCACTGCTTCCTTCCATGGAGCCAATTTGCTACCATTCAGCTATCTCTCCTTGGATCCCATGCGATCTAACCTTCCAGAGCAGCCAACCATGTGGAACCTTGTCAAACGCCTTACTGAAGTCCATGTGCACAACATCGACAGCTTTGCCTCATCAACCTTTTTGGTCACGTCTTCAAAAACTCAATCAGATTTGTGATACATGACCTCCCACGTTCAAAACCATGCTGACTATCCCTAATCAGCCCATGCCCATCCAAATACCTGTATATCCTATCCCTCAGAATTTACCAACTCCTATTCCTCAGTAACATTCCAACTACAGATGTTAAGCTCACCGGCCTATAGTTCCCAGCATTTTCCCTGCAGCCCTTCTTGAAATGGGGTACGACATTTTCCACCCTCCAGTCTTCTGGCACCTTTCCTGTATTTAAGGACGACTCGTAAATTTCAACCAGGGCTCCCGCAATTTCCTTTCTAGTTTCCCACAATGTCCTTGGATGTATCAGATCATGCGCTAGAGATTTGTGTACCTTCATACACCACAGTACCTTCAGTACTTCCTCGACGGTAACACTGCCTGCTCTCAAGCCACTTCCAGTGACTGCTCCAATTTCCTCCATTCTACTGTTTTTCTCCTCGGTAAATAAGAAAACTCTCCTGAACACTTTTGAGTAATTGCACCCCATGTGAACCCCTCACGCTATGATTTACCCAGTCTATATTGAGAAAGTTAAAATCCCCTCCTGCAACAACCTTATTTGATCTGCAGCTGTCTGCAATCTCCCCGCACATTTGTTCTTCAAATTCCTGTTGACTATTCGGGGGTCTGTAGTACACCCCCAACAAGGTGACCATCCCTTTCTTGTTCCCCAGCTCCACCCATACAGTCTCACTCGCCAAACCATCCGTAATGCCACCACTGAACACTGCCGTGACATCCTCCTTACCCAACAATGCAACCCCCCTCCTCTTTTTCCTTCACCCCTGTCGCTCCTGTCCCGGAACATTGAGCTGCCAGTCCTCCTTTAACCAGGTTTCAGTCATGGCTACAAGTTCCAGTTGCTCGTACCTATCCATGCTCTGAGATCATCTGCCTTACCCGTCAGGCCCCTTGCATTAAAATACGTGCAGTTTAAACCAACCCTCCATCCTCGCTCTCCACCTTATTCTGTCCACTAACCTTTCCCACACCACCCTTTATACCAACTTCTAGCCTCTCACGTGCCTCGGTCTTGCACGAGATCCCACCCCCCTGCCAATCTAGTTTAAACCCTCCCGTGTAGCATTAGTAAACCTTCTCGCTGGGATGTTGGTACCCCTCCAGTTTAGGTGCAACCGTCCCTTTTATATCGGTCACCCCTGCCCCAGAAGAGATCCCTAATATCCAGAAATCTGAATCCCTGCCACCTGCACCAACTCCTCAGCCACACATTAATTTCCCTTATATTCCTATTCTTACCCTCACTAGCACGAGGTACTGGAAGCAATCCTGAGATCACTACCCTGCAAGTCCTGCTTTTTTACCCAATTCTGTAAATTCTTTTTGCAGAACCTCCTTCCTCGTCCGACCTATATCATTTGTGGCAATAACCTCCGGCTGCTGCCCCTCACTCTTCAGGATGCCGTGCAGCCACTCCGAGACGTCCTGGACCCTGGCACCAGGAAGGCAATGCAACATCCTGGAGTCTTGCCTACTGCTGCAGAAACTCCTATCCGCACCTCTGACGATGGAGTCTCCCACCACTATGGCACTGCCTGACGTCACATTTCCCCGTTGAGCCTCGGCACACAGTGCATGAGTTTGAAAGAGGTGCAAGTGCCTAATGTGAAAGGACAGTCATGGCTCCTGTACAAAGTCGAGGGAGGAGATATTGGGACAGGTGTTGCATCTTCTGCGGTTGCAAGTGATCCTACCTGGGGAGGGGGTTGTTTGGGTAGGAAGGGATGAATTAACTAGGGAGTTGCGGAGGGAACGCTCGTTGAAAGGTGAAAAGGGGTGTAGATGGAAGATTTGACTAGATGTGGGACCCCGTTGGAGGTGGCGAAAATGTCGGAGGATTGTGTGTTGTATGCGACAGCTGATGGGGTGAAAGGTGAGGACCAGGGGGGCTCTGTCCCTGTTGCGACTAGGGGGAGGGAGAGCGAGGGCAGAGCTGTTGGGGACATGTATGAGGGCCTAATGTGGCATAGATGGAGGAATTGGGAGTTGGGGATAGAGTCTTTGCAGCAAGCAGGGTGGGAAGAAGTGTAGTTGAGATAGTTGTGAAAGTCAGTGGGGTTGTAATAGGCATCTGTCATTAGTCTATATACGAGGGTGGAGACCTTGATATCAAGAAAGGGGAGGGAGGGGTCCAAGTAAATTTGAGTGCAGGATAGAAATTGGTGGTGAAGTTTATAAAGTCCAAAAGTTCTGCATGCATACAGGATCCAAGATGCAGTCATCAATGCAACGGAGTTCGAGTTCGGTGATATGGCCAGTGTATGACTGGAGCAAGAATTGTTCAACGTAACCCATATAGAGGCAGGCCTAGCTGGGACCCATGCGAGTGTTCATAGCTACGCCTTTGATTTGAAGGAAGTGGGAGGAGTCAAATGAGAAATTCTTAAAGGTGAGGATCAGCTCTGTTGGGTGGAGTAGAGTGTTAGTAGAGCAAAATTGGATGATGCTGCGGTTGAGGAAGAAACGGAGGGCTTTAAGACCTTCCTGGTGGAGGATGGAGATGTAGAGTGACTGAACGTCCACAGTAAAGATGAGCGAATGAGGGCTCCGAAAACCGACGAAGGGCGTGTGTAGTATCTTGGACATAGGTCAGGAGAGATTGGACCAGGGAGGATAGGATGAAGTCAAGGCAAGCAGAAATCATTTCAGTGGGACAGGAGCAGGCAGAAACAATGCGTCTGTTAGGACAGTTGTGTTAATGGATTTTGTGGAGTGGGTAAAACCGGGCCGTGGGAGGCTGGGAAATGATAACGTTGGAGGCTGTGGAAGGTTGGAAATAATAAAATTGGAATGTTTTGTGAGATTATGGTTTGGTGCTCATCTGTGGGATCAAGATCCAAGGTTAAGTAGGAGGAGGTGTCCAAGAGCTGGCGTCTGGCTTAAGTGCGGTAGACGTCAGCACGTCAGACTGCCATGGCACCTCCTTTGTTTGAAATGAAAAGCTCTAAAGAAGTGGGGACCGGTGGAGACGAGAGACGGGGTGATCACTGGGCAGTGAGGACTCCTTACATTTGAAAAAGGCATGGAGTTGGAGGTGAAAGAAGAAAATCTCTACATCGTGGCGAACCCGGAACTCATTGATGTGGGGGCGGAGGGGAACAAAGATGAGGCCCCTGTTGAGGTCAGACCATTCCGTATTGGAAAGGGGCAGGTCAAGAGGATGGGTGAAAACACGACAAGGGTGTGGGTTGGGGTCAGAGTAGGGCCGGAGAGAAGAGGGAGATTAAGGTGAGATCCTGTGTGGCGGGGTGGGGTAGTCAGCATAGGAAAGGGGAAGATGAAAGGGAGAAAGTTATATGCACAGTTCTAAAGAGATATGGGCCAAACACGGACCAATGGTATTCTGTTAGGTTGTGCAACGTGGTCGGCAGGGACGGGTTGTGCTGAGGTGCCGGTTTCCGTTCTGCGTGAATCTAATTCAGAGTTTGTAAGGTGAGTCGTGGATTGGACGAGGGCAGGAATTGATGTAAAGTTACGTGTCAGAGTGAGTTCCTGGAGGGGAAAGTGAGAGAACTTCATACCTTCTGGCCCGTTGAGCTGGAAATTATCTGCGGCAGGCGGCTGTTCACATCCATCTCCTGATGTACCCTCAATCTCCACCGCCCCCTCACTCCTTTGTTCCGTCTCTTCCCTTCGCCCTTCTGGATACCATTCTCTCTTGAATTTCACTGTGCCCATTTCAAATCCTTCACTCACCTCCCCATTCTTTTCATCAGCCTCATCCCTCCACGTCCCATCCTTCTCTCCCTCCCCCCTTCCTTACCTTCCTCTGTATCTTTCCTCCACTCTCCCTGCCCTCCTGCCATCCCACCCTTCCCTGCTGCCTTCTCTCCCCTTCTCCTTTTCATCACTCCCCTCCACTCGCCCTCTGTTTCTACCTGTCCCTCTTTCTCACCCCTCTCCCATCTCTTATCTTCCTTCATCACTTCCCTACACTCTCCCTTCTGCCCCTCCCACCCGCTGCTCCCCGCTTTATTCTCGCTGTCCGTCCCCATCCTACAGTTTTGCTCCTTCTCTTCCCCATTTCTCGTATCTCCCTCTGTCCCTCCACTCCACTCACCCTTCTCGCCCTCCATCTCTCCCCTCCCCTGTCCCACAGCAGCATCCGCCAGATTTCTCCCCACTTCCCTTTCCCACATCATTCCTGCCTCTCCGGCATCTCCCTCAATCTGCTCCCTCCTGTCATTCCTGTTTCCCTCCATCTGATCGACTGCCAATGTAGAATCCCCCTGTTGAGTAGTCTCGATCGCATGGTCCATGAGTCGATCCTTTTCACAGTTCACCCTGGGTGGCAAAAGAACTGGTATAAATGTCATGAGGCCAGGATTTCAGTGACCGACAAGGATATCCCTGTGCATTGTGACAAAGTATTGTCAGTAAATGGGAAAGTGTGCATCAAAGAGATTCACCAGGGATTGTTACCTGGGATTGTGAGCTGGAGCAGGGCCGGCCTTAAGCCGATTGGACCAATTGCTCCCAATTGGGCCCCGCAGCTAAGGGGGCTCCGCACTAGAGTAATCAGAAGATCCAAGAGCTCCGCTCTAGGATCAATTGGAGCAAAGATCTTATAGCACACAAGATGGTCCCCTCCTGCGAAATACAATGGACTGACGTGTAGTACGCACTGGAGCGTAACCTCCGCCATTTCAGTAACCCCGACCCGACTTCAGTTATGCCTCTCGCGTGGGAACAGTTTATGTGTTTTTAAATGATTTTTAAATTTTTCTTTTTAAACGGCACATACCTTGTACAGGGAGGAACTACAGATGCTGGTTTAAACCGAAGACAGACACAAAAGGCTGGAGTAAATCAGCGGATCAGGCAGCATCTGTCACTAAAACAAGTTGTATTGTAACTACGTATGTACTTTTCAGAGGTGATCCACACATTTTGTTTGTTACTTGTAGGCTTACATGTATGTAATTTTATATTAAAATATAGCTCAGATCTGTTTGGTCCATAACTCGCAGGCACTTTTTAAGCGCACATTTTGATTACTTTCCATTCTACCATAGAGATATAAAGTCTATTAGACTAAGTGGGACCCGTTGGGTCCCATGTTCACACGGGAGGGCTGGTCCCCCGACGCAATATTCCAACTCTCCAACAATTCCAATATTGGTGGCCAGCGCTTTCTGGAGCGCTGGTATGGGTTCTTGGGGTGGCAGCTCAGTCCCTCAAGCCTGATCT
This sequence comes from Amblyraja radiata, assembly GCF_010909765.2. Taxonomy (NCBI): domain Eukaryota; kingdom Metazoa; phylum Chordata; class Chondrichthyes; order Rajiformes; family Rajidae; genus Amblyraja; species Amblyraja radiata. Next base: position 29,528,102 of record NC_045987.1, read on the forward strand.
GCTGGCAGCTCACTCACGGCTGGTGGGCTGGCAGTTGACTCATGGCTATTCCTTGAAATTCCATTTCAAGCAGGATGCAAGGCCACCAAATTCAAATCCATTTTCCTACCATTTCAAGCAGGGTGCAAGACCACCAAATTCGTGCAGTTTCTTGCCTCTTTGAGCAGGGTACAAGGCCACTAAATTCAAGTGCAGTTTCCTACCACTTCAAGCAGGGTGCAAGGCCATCGAATTCAAGTGCAGTTTCCAACCACTTCAAGCAGGGTGCAAGGCCACCGAATTCAAGTGCAGTTTCATACCACTTCTAGCAGGGTGCAAGGCCACCAAATTCAATTGCAGTTTCATACCACTTCAAGCTGAATCCAAGGCCACGAAATTCAAATGCAGTTTCATACCACTTTCAGCAGGGTGCAAGGCCACCAAATTCAGTGCAGTTTCATACCACTTCAAGCAGGGTGCAAGGCCGCCAAATTCAAGTGCAGTTTCATTCCGTTTTAAGCAGGGTGCAATGCCACCAAATTCAAATGCATCTTCATACAATTTCATGCAGGGTGAAACCACCATAAAACCACACAAAACACCAAACTCACAGTTCAATAGACATTCAGTGTGTTCAGTTGATTCACAGCTCAGCCGTGACCTCTCCCTCCCCCATCATGCAGAGACTGAGCCACACCCACACTTCTTGGTTTTTAAAAGTGCCTTTTAACTTCAAGCCAAAGCACCCAAATCACCATTTGCAGTAGGTAGTGCCTTTTAATTTCAAGCCAAAGCCTCCAAACTACCATTTGCAGTAAGTAGTGCCTTTTAACTTCAAGCCAAAGAACACAAACCACCATTTGCAGTAAGTAGTGCCATTTAACTTCAAGTCAAAGCACCGAACCCACCATTTCCAGTAAGTAGTGCCTTTTAACTTTAAGCCAAAGCACTCAACCCACCATTTATAGTAAGCAGTGCTTTTAACTTCAAGCCAAAGTACCCAACCCACCATTTGCAGTAAATAGTGTCTCTTAACTTCAAGCCAAAGCACCCAACCCACCATTTGCAGTAAGCAGTGCCTTTTAACTTCAAGCCAAAGCAGCCAACCCACCATTTTCAGTAAGTAGTGCCTTTTAACATCAAGCCAAAGCACCCAACCAAACCTTTGCAGTAAGTAGTGCCTTAACTTCAAGCCAAAGCACCCAAACCACCATTTCCAGTAAGTAGTGCCTTTTAACTTCAAACCAAAGCACCCAAACTACCATTCTCAGTAAGTAGTGCCTTAAGTTCAAGCCAAAGCACCCAAACCATCATTTGCAGTAAGTAGTACCATTTAACTTCAAGCCAAAGCACCCAAACCACCATTTGCAGTAAGTAGTGCCTTTTAACTTCAAGCCAAAGCACCCAAACTACCATTTGCAGTAAGTAGTGCCTTTTAACTTCAAACCAAAGCACCCAATCCACCATTTGCCATACGTAGTGCCTTTTAACTTCAAGCCAAAGCACCCAACCCATCAATTGCAGTAAGTAGTGCCTTTTAACTTCAAGCCAAAGCAGCCAACCCACCATTTGCAGTAAATAGTGCCTTTTAGCATCAAGCCAA